>NC_044032.1:26900384-27185350 GCF_901765095.1 Microcaecilia unicolor | reverse complement strand
CTAATAAATATTTTATCATGGATACACTTAAGAGATGAGTAAAATTAGGATTCAAATAAGGAAATTAATAAAGTTCTATGTACAAACTGACATTCAGCTGAATTATTTATTAGTCTACATCAATATCTGATCAAAATAAATAACACAGTTTGCTTTAAATAATGTTAAAATTCTCAAAGTACATTATTACATTATTACTTTCAGTTAAATATTTTCGAGTGCACACACTTGCTTCACTAAACCATTGTTGTGAGTTAACTCTGATCCCCGAGTTCTTAGTAGCTGCTGCCATCAGATCAGAACATTTCTAAATCCTTACACACTGAGGGAATGCCTCTGCCTCTTCCCTTCTGGTACTTGGCTAGCCTGGAACCAGAATCACTGGAAAGAGCCAAAATTGCCTGCAGTTCAGTCCCTTCAATTGGGAAGTCTTGTATTCAAGCAGCATCTCAACACAATCAACCAAAATGTTATGTCTTGAAATGAACAACGACACCTAACCATCAATCCAATTCTTTGATTGTGTAGCTCCTGTTCCCCCACCCCTAATACATTTTGTAGAAAATAAGGATGAGCATGCAGCGGGCTAACAACTCCAACATTTAGACTGGGCTACATGCATGTACAGGTTTTTGAGATAAAAACATTAAACACACAAAACACTTTAGGAACAATATTGCATTTGTTTTGGGGGTGCACATCTAGTTTATACCCAGATATATCGACTCTGTAGGGAGCAGACTCATACATTTTGGGACCAGTCCTAGTACATACTAAGATGCAGTTATAAAATTCTTTTCACCTCTAATATGGATAAACATAGCATCAGCAGTCTCACCTCTGTATTAACAAGATTATCGAAAGATCCATTAACTGTAAAACTCAACTGGAAAAACCTACAATGCAAAAATTAGTTTGCTTCATATGTTCTATTAAACATCCATTATGGAGTTTACTTGTAATGGCTTCAGTTCTGACCATTACAAGTAAACTGTGCTCCATTATATAGATCTTTGACACATGTGAATTTTCCAGTTATGTTCATTGTGGACATGCTGAAAGTCCAAGTGGCTCTGGCAGTACCAAGATAAGCTTTGTAAGCCCTTGTTTAAATTTGTTGTAGGCTCTATAAATCACTGACCAAAAAAACAAAACAAAAACAGTTCATACAAGTGACAGAGCTTGCTGCTATCAAGGCCCTAGCATAAGTACGGTTTGGGGTGTGAATTCACTTTTTCTTTAGTGACACCTTGTTAATACGGTGTCTAGTCACTGAACAGCCCTAAAACTTATGTACATTAAGTTAGCATGTACAATGATGTTTAACATGGTTATTTTTCTTTATAGTTTTAGAAGGATACTTCTCAACATTCAGTCCACAACGCTCAGTGATTTTAAAGCCACAGCTGCAGGAAGAATTTAGCTTAGATATTCAATGCCAGGCCACGCTCAGGCACTGGCATTAAAATATCTGGGGTTGCTTGCTGAACTGGAAGTGGAGGAGTGGCCTAGTGGTTAGGATGGTGGACTTTGGTCCTGGGGAACTGAGTTCGATTCCCGGCACAGGCAGCTCCTTGTGACTCTGGGCAAGTCACTTAACCCTCCATTGCCCGCCGCATTGAGCCTGCCATGAGTGGGAAAGCGCGGGGTACAAATGTAAACAAAAAAAAAATGTGTGTGCCGACTGATAGAGCCAGCATCTACATAACTAAATAGGCAAAGATTTAGACTGCACAAAAGGCAGGCTTATCTGTCCACTTAGCTATGCAAGCACTGACACTGAATATGGCTGGTGCTTATCTAGCTACCGGCTTCTCGCTGACTCTGCCCAGACTGATAACTGTAGTCATAGATGATACTCAGCAGCATTGCCTTGTTAAGTGCCATTGAATATCGGTGGCCAGGACAGAGTGGTTTTAAGCGGGCAGGAGCCTCTCCTGTCAGCTTTAAACCACATTGAATATCACCCCCACATTGACTTTTTTTTTGCATTAAAATTTAAGAAGCAGATTAATATCTAATTAATTAAAATTCATGGAAGTCCAAGTTAATGACAACAGGCGTTAGGATCATTATTGGTTTAATGTACTGATCTCTCATCCTGACGCACTCCTGCCCTGCACCTAGGTAGAAATCCCAAACCTCTGTCCTCCCCAGGGTTCCCCTGGTCTTTAGCGCAGAACTAATCCCTGATTGCTCCTGCTTCATTTTCTCTGCAGCATCCATGATGCCAGCCGACCTTATGCTCTGGGTGGGGGGAAGGTAATAGGTGCGTCTGTTTGCAGTACAGTGGTGTGGATGGTTTAAGCTGGTCTTGTCTGGCACTGAACCTGAGAAAGGAAATGATCTCATAATACAGTAAAATGCTTTCCACTGCCCTTATCAATCTATAGGAATTAGAAAGGGTATGGTTAGAGCTCTATGTTCTGCACAGTACTAGTGAGTATTTGTATTTTAAGAGGGACACTAATGGCATTATTTTACCTTCATAGTTGACTATAACCTTTAGTATATAGAAATTTAACAATACCAGAAGTGATTTTTTTTCTCACCTTGCAATACACCTTTTGGACTAGGGATGAGAAACTGTGTACTGTGCCATATGCCTGTACTGATAGGAAGTGATGCAAAGGCCATGCCACTGAGCCTTTACTCTAGGTGTGTACAGTCTTGCTTTGATGAATTTTAGGAACAATGTTGGGGGAAGTAACTGAACTGTATTGAGCTGGTTTTCTCTCTGGTGTTGAGTCCACATGTGTCGTCTTTAGATAAGGGAATCTCTGCTCCAAAATGTGCTAATCCAGTTAAACCAATATTGTATGGGATTCAAGAAGAAAGGAGAAACCAAAGCCTCTCTCCTAGCTGCTGGCTGAGCCTGCTTGCCTTCAGAAATGGGTAAGCACAGCTCATGTATCTGTTGCAATTCATTATTCCATTATTAACCTTTATTAACCTTAGGAATTTCAAGTCCTCTCTGCTGCAGGCTCAGGATACGCCAGGTACAGTTGCAGTTGAGTTCGCATACTTTGGACACATTTTGATTTCAGAGCCATGATTTCATCCAGTTTGGTGACATACTTCTTAAAATCCTATACAAGAAGGGGGAAAAACCCCCCCAAAATGTTTAACGAAACAGAAAAAAGAGCTTTTTGTCAGTTTTATCTACTTCAGGCAATACCACAAAGCATGTGCATATACAGGTTTGTTTTTACTGAACTTAAGGCAGTAAATCAATCTAAAAAATAAAAAAATAATCCATAAATTGATAACAAGAACACATCCCTCCCTCCCTTGCCCCTTCTTTATACGCAACAGAAAATACCAAAATTTAAAATTTAACGGCTGGATCTAATCACAGCTGCTCAGCCCTTACCCTGCTCCTTTAATGGCCATCATATTCTGTAAAGCATTGTTTTTCACCTCTGATGATTGCTGTAGATAGTAGGATTGATCAGGCACCTAAGCGGGTGATATCATCCAATGGTGCCAAGATGGAACAGCTCTCCCAGAGCTCAAAACTAGTGTAAAGTTTTTAAACATACACAGTCCTTTCTGCATAGTGGTCTCTTCAGTTACTTTCATAACTCAAAAAGATGTGATCTCTCAGGGAGATGGGAGGAACTGTGTACATAATCAATCCTACTGTCTACAAACAAATCTGATAAGGTGAGAAATGATGCTTTTTCTGTTGACAAACAGAATTGAGTCAGGCACACAAGTGGTTAATTCCCAAGTTAATTTCCATTGTTCATGAGCACCCTGGTCAGAAAGAAAGTAGCTGATTGTGGACTGGTCAATAAAGTAGTGCAAAGTGAAGGTAAGAGAGGGACAAGATGTTGCTTTGCATGTGGTTTCCAGTGAAGCAGATTTCAAGGCAGTCCTTTAATCTCCAACTATGCTCCACCTCCCCTACTCATCAAAATGGTCACTGTCTTGATCTCATCTTCTCCTCCAACTGTTCACCCTCTAGTTTCCTTGCCTCTGATCTTCCCCTCTCTGATCACCATCTTATAACTTTCACACTTAAATCTCCTCCCTCCCAGTCCCGTCCTACCTTATCTAATTTATCTAGGAATCTTCACGGTATTGACCCTTCATCTCTATCCTCCCATGTTTCAAACCTCCTCTCTACTGTGGCACCATCCACGTCTGTCAACGAGGCTGTTTCTTCTTACAACAATACTCTATCCTCTGCCTTAGACACACTTGCACCTTTGATGACCCGCCCTATAAGGCGTACAAAACCCCAACCTTGGCTGACTTCTAATATCTGCTACCTACGTTCCTGTACCCGCTCCGCCGAACGCCTCTGGCGGAGATCTCGGGCCCTTGCTGATTCCTTACACTTTAAGTTCATGCTGACCTCCTTCCAATCTGCTCTTTTACGCGCCAAACAGGATTATTATATCCAACTGACCAACTCTCTTGGCTCTAACCCTCGACTTCTCTTCACCACATTGAACTCTCTCCTCAAGGTGCCCCCTCCCACAACTCCCTCTTCATTATCTCCTCAGACCCTTGCTGAATTCTTTCACGACAAGGTTCAAAAGATAAACCTTGAATTCTCTACCTCGCCACCTCTCCCTCCACTAGTCCATTCCCCTCTCTCTCCTTCCCCTCATTCCTTTTCCTCCTCTCCTGAAGTTACTATAGAGGAAACTACACTTCTCCTTTCTTCCTCAAAATGTACCACCTGTTCCTCTGATCCCATTCCCACACACCTTCTTAATGCCATCTCACCTGCTCTTATTCCTTTTATCTGTCACATTCTCAACCTCTCACTTTCCACTGCAACTGTCCCTACTGCCTTTAAACATGCTGTGGTCATACCTCTCCTTAAGAAGCCTTCACTCAACCCTACTTGTCCCTCTAATTACCGACCCATCTCCCTCCTCCCTTTTCTCTCCAAATTACTTGAGCGTGCTGTTCACCACCGCTGCCTTGATTTTCTCTCCTCACATGCTATTCTTGACCCACTACAATCTGGTTTTCGCCCTCTCCACCCAACCGAAACTGCGCTTACTAAAGTCTCCAATGACCTATTACTGGCTAAATCCAGAGGTCAATATTCCATCCTCATTCTTCTTGATCTTTGCGTTGCTTTTGACACTGTTGATCACAGCATACTTCTCGATACCCTGTCCTCACTTGGATTCCAGGGCTCTGTCCTTTCCTGGTTCTCTTCCTACCTCTCCCTCCGCACCTTTAGTGTTCACTCTGGTGGATCCTCTTCTACTTCTATCCCTCTGCCTGTCGACAGAACCTCAGGGTTCTGTTCTTTTCTATCTACACTTCTTCCCTTGGTTCATTAATCTCATCCCATGGCTTTTCCTACCATCTCTATGCTGATGACTCCCAAATCTACCTTTCTACCCCGATATCTGACCTTGCATCCAAACCAAAGTTTCAGCGTGCTTGTCTGACATTGCTGTCTGGATGTCTCAACGCCACCTGAAATTAAATATGACCAAAACCGAGCTTCTCATTTCCCCCCCCCAAACCCACCTCCCCACTCCCCCCATTTTCTATTTCTGTTGATGGCTCTCTCGTTCTCCCTGTCTCCTCAGCTCGAAACCTTGGGGTCATCTTTGACTCTTCCCTCTCCTCTGCTCATATCCAGCAGACCGCCAAGACCTGTCATTTCTTTCTTTACAACATCCGTAAAATCCACCCCTTTCTTTCCGAGCACTCTACCAAAACCCTCACCCACACTCTTGTCACCTCTCGTTTAGACTACTGCAATCTGCTTCTTGCTGGCCTTCCACTTAGTCACCTCTCCCCTCTCCAATCGGTTCAAAACTCTGCTGCCCGTCTTGTCTTCCGCCAGGGTCACTTTAGTCATACTACCCCTCTCCTCAAGTCGTTTAACTGGCTCCCTATCCCATCCTGTTCAAACTTCTTCTACTAACCTATAAGTGTACTCACTCTGCTGCTCCCCAGTATCTCTCCACACTCGTCCTTCCCTACACCCCTTCCCGTGCACTCCGCTCCATGGATAAATCCTTCTTATCTGTTCCCTTCTCCACTACTGCCAACTCCAGACTTCGTGCCTTCTGTCTCGCTGCACCCTACGACTGGAATAAACTTCCTGAGCCCATACGTCTTGCCCCATCCTTGGCCACCTTTAAATCTAGACTGAAATCCCACCTCTTTAACATTGCTTTTGACTCGTAACCACTTGTAACCACTCGCCTCCACCTACCCTCCTCTCCTCCTTCCTGTACACACTAATTGATTTGATTACTTTATTTTTTGTCTATTAGATTGTAAGCTCTTTGAGCAGGGACTGTCTTTCTTCTATGTTTGTGCAGCGCTGCGTACGCCTTGTAGCGCTATAGAAATGCTAAATAGTAGTAGTAGTAGTCTTGGTAGTTGCAGTGGGTCTGAGATGAGGTTTCACATTATCTGGTAACAGAATTGTATGCAAGATGCTAGCCATTTTGTCAAACAACTTAAATTTGATGTTCTTGGCGGGCAATCTTGTGGAATTGCTTCCAACTGTAGGGTGTAGCCTGTCTGAACTTATCTGATGTTACAAGAGGCCATATTTCTTGGAAAACTTTCTGCCTAACGTCTACCAGTAGGTTGTCTGGCATGGTTATTTTTATTGCGGCAATACTCTCCTGGAGCTTGTGAATTGATTTGCACTTTTCTGACCAACAACAACAACAACCATTTCTAAAGCGCTACTAGGGTTACGCAGCGCTGTACAATTCAAACATAGAAGGACAGTCCCTGCTCAAAGAGCTTACAATCTAAAAGACAAGAGAACAAACTAAAGACAAGTGAACAATCTAGAGGACGAGTGAACAGTTAATCTGATAGGGTGGATAGATTGGGGTATTTTATATTTCTCGAGCGGTTAGGCGCCGAAGGCAGCATTGAAGAGGTGAGTTTTAAGAAGAGATTTGAAGATGGGTAGGGAGGGGGCATGGCGTATGGGTAAAGGAAGATTATTCCAGGCATAGGGCGAGGCAAGGCAGAATGAGCGGAGCCTGGAGTTGGCAGTAGTGGAGAAGGGTACTGAGAGAAGGGCTTTGTCCTGTGAGCGGAGGTTGCGGGCGGGAACATAGGGGGAGATGAGGGTGGAGAGGTAGTGAGGAGCCGCAGACTGAGTGCATTTGTAGGTAAGGAGGAGGAGCTTGAATTGTATGCGATATCTGATCAGAAGCCAATGAAGTAATTTAAGGAGAGGGGTGATATGAGTATATCGGTTTTGGCGGAATATAAGACGTGCAGCAGCGTTCTGAACGGATTGAAGGGGGGATAGATGGCCGAGTGGGAGGCCGGTGAGGAGTAAGTTGCAGTAATCGAGGCGAGAGGTAATGAGAGCATGGACGAGAGTTCTGGTGGTATGCTCAGAGAGGAAAGGGCGAATTTTGCTGATATTGAGGAGGAAGAAGCGACAGATCTTGGCAGTCTGTTGGATATGCGCAGAGAAGGAGAGGGAGGAGTCGAAGGTGACTCTGAGGTTGCGGGCAGATGGGACGGGGAGGATGAGGGTGTTATCAACAGAGATAGAGAGTGGAGGAAGAGGAGAAGTGGGTTTAGGAGGAAAGACAAGGAGCTCGGTCTTGGACATGTTCAGCTTCAGGTGGCGGTTGGACATCCATGCCGCAATGTCGGATAAACAGGCCGATACCTTGGCCTGAGTCTCCGCAGTGATGTCAGGTGTGGAGAGGTATAGCTGGGTGTCATCAGCATAAAGATGATACTGAAAACCACTGACAGGTCAGTTATGACCCATGAACTGCATAAGCTAAAGGCTCTAAAATGCCTGAAAGCTGCATCTTTACTTTCTGCTGAGAGCTGTAAATTCGAGGTCATGCTGATCCAGCAAGGAGCACTCTTCCCCTCCCTGACAGAGTTGACTGACTCAGATATCACAAGGACACTGAGAATGTACACAGTTTGAAAGTGAAGATGTGTTGAGGTTACTAGACAAAACTATAAGACTGGGTCTTGGAGAAATTCCCATAACAAAGTGACGGCTACAATCTCCTGTAAGAGAAACCTTGGACTTGTTATAAGATGCTGTGTTCCATAAACATTTAGATATTGTGTTCTGTATTCCATAACACTTAGATAGTGTGTTCCATTCTATGTAAACAATGCAGTAAGACAGAAATTAGCTGAAGTTGCAAGGCTGTATGATTTGGGAAAGAATTAATGCCCAATCCATTGTACAGAAAAGTATACAAGTCACTGTCGTATTGTATTTAGACAGAGGCTGAGATAATTGTCAGTGAGTACATCTTTACAGTGGTGGTCACTCTCTCCCTCTCATAACAAATTGCTATTTGTTATTGCTTGATTGCTTTGTTATTATCTAAACTGGTAAGGAATAAAAACTTTCTCTTTGGAAGAAACATAGCCTCTGTTTTCTCTGTCACCCCATATCTTGGGGGGTGGCTGGTCCATCATATCTTGGGGTGGATGTGAGGCAGAAACCCTATTGCCCCACTTGTCTGACTCTTCTTATGGTAAGTAGAAGGATCAGAGAAAGAATTTCCACATATTATAGCCTCTTCTGAGACTAGGTGGTTACCAGACGGGATCATATAACCACTGACTCCACTATAAACACTTGTCAAAACCACGTCTTTTGCTTTGACTGGGGAGCCCTCTGCTGCCATGGGTGGAAGCAAGAGCTCTGGGCATGGAGATGCATTGGAGGTTGGAGGAAACCTACACCTTTGAGAGTAGTAGGTCTTTCATTACCTTCTGTTAGAGTACCTCCTGGATAAGGAGGCTGAGCTCGGAGAGAGCTGGGACAGTGGTATTGGAACACTTCTTGAGGTGAGCAACCTCTTCCATCTTGTCACCCAAAAAAAATTATTACCTGGCAAAAACAATCCACAAACTTCTCCTGAACTGGTGGTTATAGGTCTAAAGCATTGAGCCAGGCAAGTCTACACATCCCAATACCCATAGTAGAGGTCCTGGACATTATACTGAAAGCATACTTTGCCCAGACCATATGATTTCTACACTCCCTGCTGATTGATTACTAGCTGGCAGAGGTCTGCAGCTTTCTCTGGAGGTAGAGTGTCTATGAATTCTGAAACGCTGCTCACTAAGTTCTGTTCATTAAGAGCTAGTAAAGTATGTGGGGGCAAGCACGGCACTATGAAAACATTTTCTCCCAAAAGATTTAAAAGTCTGAGCCTCCCTCCCTAGGGGCACCAAAGATTGGCTCATTTGAAAGCAGATTTTACCACCATGGAATGGTGAGGAAGCTGAAGCTTCTCAAATCTGGGAGCCTTCTGGACTCAATACATGTTTGGCCTTCTTGTGTATAGACTGTACAGAGAGAGGGGTTTCCCACTACTTCATCTGTACATTCTTATGGATTCTGTGTATGAGCATTGTCAAGCTTCCTTTGGAGAGGCATCAAACTCAAGGATGTATAACAACTTGGCCCGGGGCTCACCCTTGGTTTCCAAATCAAATTGGATGGACTTAGCCATTTCCTTAATAAAATCAGTAAAGGAGAGCTCCTTAGGTGGTAATCTTCTCCTTTCATGTGGAGGTGAGGAATCTGAAGACAGACCAAGGGGCCTCCTCCTCTGAGAGAACATCGTGTGCTTATTGAGACCCCCAGAAGTCCAAATCAGAATCATAGCAATAATTCTCCTGGGATGTTTGAGTCTGTGCTTACCTTGGTCTTCTGATAGGTTGGTCAGGTCTTGGACAGGGGTGCAGAAGAACTGGTGCTGTCTAGTACCCTGAGGAAGCTTCCTCCCCCATTGAACGACACTGACTTGATGGTCATTGACTGATACCATGTGAGGCATCAGTGTCAATGACTGTGCAACTGGTAGGGCAAAGGCTTCCAGAATGGGCTGGAGCTTTGTCAGGGTTGATACTGAAGCTCTCAATGCCATTGGTAAAGGCTGGGGCTCAGCCAGTGTGATCCATATTCTTTGCAGTCCTCAGGGCTGAACTGATGCTTGGTCCCAGCTCGATGGAGCTGTTATTCCAGGCTCTGATTTATTGGAGGGTGAGCAGGTGTCACTGTGCTGGCACTTATTGGGTATAGATGACTTCAATGCCCCAGTGCTCTCGACTCCGTGTCTTGAGGGGAACTGATGTTGATGCTTCTTGGCCTCTGCCTGATATTGGGATCCCTCAGCATTCAGGAGGAAGAAGTTGGATCTTCCTTTGTCCTCAAGGTGAGATCAGATGATGCCCAATCCTGGTGGCTGCTACTGATGCTTGATGTTGAGGCAGGTGGAGACCTTGATATCGATTGCATCCCTAGTGTCCGATGTAGCTCTAGGAGCCACTGGGCCTGATGCCTCCGATGCCAAAGTTGATGTACTGGACTTCTCTGTGCCAAAAATATGTTTGTGTTGTCTTTCTTGACCTTTAATGCTGCTTCTTGACATTTATAGACAAAGTTTACAAGAAGGAGGATAAAGGTTGGGCCCCAAGACTCTGCAGGCACCAGTTATAAGTGTCTGTGAGGGATATAGTCCTGCTGGGTGCACTTTTTAAAACTACCGGGAGTCTTAAGGGAAACGACTCAATTTTGAAAGTTATCCAGAGTGGGACGGTCAAGGCCTAACCGGGAAAGAAAAGGAAACTTAAGTGCCATAACCCTGACTGGGATACTAAAGGGGGGGGGGGGGGAGGCACTGGCTCCACATAAATACTTACAGGAGTTAGAAAAAGGAACTGAGAAATCAAGGCAAAATCGCTGAGTTGAAGAGACACGTGAGCTGAGGGGAGATGCCAACAAACATGACTGCACAGCTCCGTAGAAAAGAAGTGACTGGTTTGGCCCGCCTGATGACAGCAGGTGGGAAGGTACATGTATAAGTGGTGCGCCACCCTCAAAAGCTTTGAAAAGTTGCTAGAGAGCAGTTCTTGCTCTGGGCTCTGTTGGATGATGCAATCCATCAGTGTGGAGATATCATCCTGCTGGTTCAGTTAATTTACCAAAATTATCAAACGATAACAATTATATTATCAGCTTACAATTGTTTGTGTGTATTAGATAAGTCCCATGGCAAAATACAACTAGGTACAGCTCATAAAATACAAATTATCAAAACAAATATTAAGGCAAACTATATATTCTCATACCAAGTTATTTAAAGATTTTTGAAAATTCTAAAATTGTGCCTTTCTATATATGAACAACACTTTTCACTTCCATCTTCTTAGTATTTTCACTGGCTCCAGTTAACACACTGGGTAGATTCATAATCTTTTCTTTCATTTCTATTAACCCTTGATCCTTCTTTACTTAAAATGAAACATTTACTACCCATTACTGGTCATGGTGCTTCTAATTTGTGTAAACATATTCTTAATAACTTAAAAAAAATGACTTGGGAGAAGTAGAGTATGAGCTACTTTCACTACAATGGTCTAAGGCATGTAGTGTATCCTAATACCCGTGGTAGAGACCATATTGAAAGCATCATAGGTTGCCCGGATCATATGCTTTCTACACTCCTGCTGCTTGGCCACTAGCTGGCTTAGGTCTGCTGCTCTCTTTGGAGGTAGAGTGTCTGAATTCTGCAACACTTATATGCCAGTCTTGTAAAAAAGAACAAGATCCATTATTATATATGCTATTTTATTGTTCTTGTAGAAAAAATTTTGTAAAGATATGTGGGTGATATTACAAAAAATCTTACCTTTAAATATGGTAATTAACCCTAAACAATTTTTAAATCCACTACATTGGAAAATATATTATCTAAACAGCAATGTAATTTTTTTGATACTTATTGTTATAGAAAATATTGGTATTGACCAACTGGAAAGATTACCACCAAAAATATACATTTAACATTTATAATGTTATAAACTTGGGGGTCCTTTTACTAAGGCACATTAACAGATTTAGTGCACGCTGACAACTAGCATGCGTTAAATGATAAGATGACCATAGGAACATAATTGGCGTCTTATCATTTTGCGCACCTTAGTAAAAGGACAATAAGTATGGTACCTCTGTTTATGAGGGGGAAGAGCCACCCTAAGGTGGAGGAACAAGAACTCCCCTACGAACAATCACAGGTAAACACAAAGGGTGTAGGTTGTATGATGCCACTTCCAACCACGAAACACAGGAGGCTTGATCTAAAAATAAGGAGTTTGTTGTATCAATTGCACCACTAAGACTCAACATTTATTATTTTTATATATTGTAAACGGGCCCGCTGCTCCAGTATGGGGGAGGAAGCTGCCTCCCCTGAATAGCCAGAACTTCACAAAACTGCCACCAGGAAATACTTCAAAAACATTCCTTTATTTTCCAGATTCATAAACAAAACTTCACTCCAGAGTAGAGACTTGCTTCTCAGGCAGGGCTGTTCTGCCTTGCTTAGTACATCAACCAATTACACAAAGACTTTGCCCCCTTCCCGGAGGGGAATGCATTAGTCCTTTGGAAATCCCTGCTTTTGTGGTCTCAGTCAGTAGCAAACAAATAGTACTTGTCCCACAAGCAGGATTTCCCTTCAAGACAGTGTTAATCACGAAGCAGCCTTTACTTTCAGGAGGTTCAATACTTTTGGGACTTCCTTCCACCCAAGGTATTTCAGCTTGCTTCAGTTCTTTAGGGACCTGTCTTGCCCAAGGATTTTCAGCCTGCACTGCTCCTCTCCTCCTGAACTGAACCCCTCTTCCCACCAGGCAGCCCTCCTTCAGAAACAAGCCTTCCAACTTCAGAGGTTCTCACAATAATCAGGTTTCAAAACAGGTAAGTAATTCCCCCACCACTCAGGGTTTTCCCAAAAGAAAACCAGGCTTCTCTACTTAAGCAGGGTTTAAACCAAAATAAATTCCCAAAACCATGTAGGTTCCAAACCTTTAGAGGCTGCCTTCCTCAGCCCTCAAGCTCCCATTCCGTTCTTCTTCCTTCCCCTGCTCAGGCTGATTAATTCCCTCTTCCATCCAATCCTCCTCCTGCTTCTCAGCCCACTCCTCCCTATTACAGGTGGGCAGCATGATATACAGATTGCTGGTCCCGGGAACTGGCTCCTTCATTCACCCTCCCTCTTGTGGTCAGAGACGGTATATGGCCAGCTTGCCTATCCCCTGGGATCTCACTGCTAGGACTGGAAATGCATTCTGGGATATGTAGTTCATGGTTCTGCTGCTTCACTCTATACATCGGGGATGTAGCCTTGTCACAATATATTTTATGTAATATTCTAAACAAGTCAATTTTATACTAGGGCTGCACATTTAATGCGTTAATAATGTGATTAACATGTTAATAATGCGATTACCGCGTTAAATGTTTAATGTGCATTAAAAATTTTAACGTATGTTAACGGCAGGTCTCTCTCCCCCACCTGCAACCATCCAGCATAAAAAAACAAAAACAAAAAAAAACAACAAACAAAACTAGGGCTCACCTGAACTACAGGGACCGGTTGTTGGGTCGACCTTGCTAGGAAAGTGTGGAGGAAGAAGGGGCATGCACCTGCGACCCGAAGTGACCACGGAGGCATGAGCCCATGGTACTTCTGGACCAGCGCAAGACAGGAGAGGCTCTGGATAGCAGCACTGGGATCCAGAAGAGGTGGCCCATGTTCTCTCACTCCTCTTCTGACTGAACTTCCTGTTTTCGGGCAGGACACTACAGAGAGGCTTGGGCAGATGAGAGAAGTAACATGCCTTCAGCGTTAAAGGCAAGGTCAGTGGACCAAGAGGAGCAGGTAGAAGCAGAGTGAGAGAATGCAGACCATATGGGGGTGGGGAAGAGGTGTCAGGAGGAAGAGAGAGAGAGAGATGCGGACCATGGGAGCGGGGGATGTGTTTGAGAGAGATGCAGACCCCTGGGGGGGGGGGCTTGAGAGGGATAGATGCGGACTGTGTGGAGGGGGGTGTGCTTGCTTGAGAGGGATGGATGGTAGATATAGGGAATGGAAAAAAACAAAGAAGGGAGATGGTGCCCATGGAATGGAGGAGAAGAAAGAAATGGTGCCCATGGGATTGAGGGAGAGAAAGAGGTAGTGCCTATGGAGGGGAGGGTAGGGAGGAGGAGGTGGCAATGGTACCTATGGAGGGGAGGAAGATGGGAAGACATGGTGCCCATGGAGAAAAGAAGAAGGGAAGAGAAACGAGACAGGAAGATATGGAGGGGCATTTTTGAACGGAGACGCCCATCTCTAAGGGCAGCCATCTCTGAGGATGGTGCCGTGAAGGGGCAGGGCCAACCGTATTTTCGAAAAAGATGGCCAGCCATCTTTTTTTTGATAATACGGTTGGGGCCGCCCAAATGTCAGAGATGGCCGGCCTCGGTTTTTGCCCATAATGGAAACCGAGGCTGGCGATCTCAAACCCGGCCAAATCCAAGGCATTTGGTCGTGGGAGGGGCCAGCATTTGTAGTGCACTGGTCCCCCTCACATGCCAGGACACCAACCGGGCACCCTAGGGGGCACTTCTAAAAATTAAAAAAAAAAAAAAAAAAAAGCTCCCAGGTGCATAGCTCCCTTACCTTGGGTGCTCAGCCCCCCAACTCCCCCCCCCCCCCAAAACCCACTCCCCACAATTCTACACCATTACCAAAGTCCTTATGGGTGAAGGGGGGCACCTACATGTGGGTACAGTGGGGTTTGGAGGGCTCCCATTTACCACCACAAGTGTAACAGGAAGGGGGGGAATGGGCCTGGGTCCGCCTGCCTTAAGTCCACTGCACCCACTAAAACTGCTCCAGGGACCTGCATACTGCTGCGATGGACCTGAGTATGACATTTGAGGCTGGCAAAAAAAGTTTTTAAAGTTGTTTTTTTGAGGGTGGGAGGGGGATTAGTGACCACTGGGGGAGTCAGGGAAGGTGATCCCGATTCCCTCCAGTGGTCATCTGGTCAGTTCGGGCACTTTTTTGGGACTTGGACCTGAAAAAAAGGGACCAAATAAAGCGGACCAAATTCTCGCCAGGGATGCCCTTCTTTTTTCCATTATCGGGCGAAGTCGGCCATCTCAAAGCATGCCCTCGTTCCGCCCCCGTCCCGCCTTCGCTACGCTACCAACACACCCCCTTGAAGTTTGGCCGCCTCCGCGACGGAAAGCAGTTGAAGCCGGCCAAAATCAGCTTTCAATTATACCGATTTGGCTGGCTTCAGGAGATCGCCAGCCATCTTCTGATTTGTGTCGGAAGATGGCCGGCGATCTCTTTCGAAAATAAGCTGGATGGTGTCCATGGAAGGAAGCGAAGAGATAAAAAAAACTAGACAGATTTGAGGAGGAGGAAGAAAAATTAATGTGAAAGATGGATATAGGGCAGGAAGTGAAGGACAAGGAGGAAAAAAACAAAGGGAATAGATAGGACGGGGTTCAAGAAAGCATTCAGAGCACAAGGAAGCAGAACCAGAGATGGTGAACAAGATATTAGAAATATAAAATCACCAGACAACAAAGGCGAGGATAAATTATTTTATTTGTAATTTAGTAATTGAAATGTGTCAGCTTTGAGAATTTACTCCTGTGTGCGATTAAAATTTTTAATCGATGTGCAGCCCTACTTAATACCAGTAATGTATCTCTATATATAAAAGGCAACACCAACGTTCTATGAAGCCTCCAGCCGGAAGTGTGAAGGGGGAGAGATATCCGGTTTCCCCATGAGTGTCTGCCCCACCCTCGCTCTCTCTCTAACACAAACAGTGAAGGAAAACAGCAAAGCAGGAAATCAAATCGCTCTCTCTGTAACAATGAAGTCTCAGAGGGGGGAGGGGAGAGAGGGCAGGAACACACACACTCCCACATGCACACAGAAGAAAACCTTGCTAGCCCCCGTTTCATTTGCATCAGAAACGGGGCTTTTTTACTAGTATAATATAATGCATGTACAGTGGTGGAAATAAGTATTTGATCCCTTGCTGATTTTGTAAGTGTGCCCACTGACAAAGACATGAGCAGCCCATAATTGAAGGGTAGGTTATTGGTAACAGTGAGAGATAGCACATCACAAATTAAATCCGGAAAATCACATTGTGGAAAGTATATGAATTTATTTGCATTCTGCAGAGGGAAATAAGTATTTAATCCCTCTGGCAAACAAGACCTAATACTTGGTGGCAAAACCCTTGTTGGCAAGCACAGCGGTCAGACGTCTTCTGTAGTTGATGATGAGGTTTGCACACATGTCAGGAGGAATTTTGGTCCACTCCTCTTTGCAGATCATCTCTAAATCATTAAGAGTTCTGGGCTGTCGCTTGGCAACTCGCAGCTTCAGCTCCCTCCATAAGTTTTCAATGGGATTAAGGTCTGGTGACTGGCTAGGCCACTCCATGACCCTAATGTGCTTCTTCCTGAGCCACTCCTTTGTTGCCTTGGCTGTATGTTTTGGGTCATTGTCGTGCTGGAAGACCCAGCCACGACCCATTTTTAAGGCCCTGGCGGAGGGAAGGAGGTTGTCACTCAGAATTGTACGGTACATGGCCCCATCCATTCTCCCATTGATGCGGTGAAGTAGTCCTGTGCCCTTAGCAGAGAAACACCCCCAAAACATAACATTTCCACCTCCATGCTTGACAGTGGGGACGGTGTTCTTTGGGTCATAGGCAGCATTTCTCTTCCTCCAAACACGGCGAGTTGAGTTCATGCCAAAGAGCTCAATTTTTGTCTCATCTGACCACAGCACCTTCTCCCAATCACTCTCGGCATCATCCAGGTGTTCACTGGCAAACTTCAGACGGGCCGTCACATGTGCCTTCCGGAGCAGGGGGACCTTGCGGGCACTGCAGGATTGCAATCCGTTATGTCGTAATGTGTTACCAATGGTTTTCGTGGTGACAGTGGTCCCAGCTGCCTTGAGATCATTGACAAGTTCCCCCCTTGTAGTTGTAGGCTGATTTCTAACCTTCCTCATGATCAAGGATACCCCACGAGGTGAGATTTTGCGTGGAGCCCCAGATCTTTGTCGATTGACAGTCATTTTGTACTTCTTCCATTTTCTTACTATGGCACCAACAGTTGTCTCCTTCTCGCCCAGCGTCTTACTGATGGTTTTGTAGCCCATTCCAGCCTTGTGCAGGTGTATGATCTTGTCCCTGACATCCTTAGACAGCTCCTTGCTCTTGGCCATTTTGTAGAGGTTAGAGTCTGACTGATTCACTGAGTCTGTGGACAGGTGTCTTTCATACAGGTGACCATTGCCGACAGCTGTCTGTCATGCAGGTAACGAGTTGATTTGGAGCATCTACCTGGTCTGTAGGGGCCAGATCTCTTACTGGTTGGTGGGGGATCAAATACTTATTTCCCTCTGCAGAATGCAAATAAATTCATATACTTTCCACAATGTGATTTTCCGGATTTAATTTGTGATGTGCTATCTCTCACTGTTACCAATAACCTACCCTTCAATTATGGGCTGCTCATGTCTTTGTCAGTGGGCACACTTACAAAATCAGCAAGGGATCAAATACTTATTTCCACCACTGTATATGTTCTTGCAGACTCCTGGTGCAGGTGGAAACGCCAAAACACAGCACCATGTTGAGCCTTAGTGGTGCAAATGATACAATAAAACTCCTTATTTTGGATTCAAGCCTCCTGTGTAGGGTTACCATATGGCTCCAGAAAAAAGGAGGACAGATAGAGCTAGTCCGGGTTTTACTTACATTGCTTTCAATGGAAGCAAAATCCGGACTGGATCAATGTGTCCTTTTTCTGGAGCCATATGTTAACCCTACCCCTGTGTTTCATGGTTGGAAGTGCCATCATACCCACTACTCCTACTACCTTTGTTTATGAATCATGTATGCCCCAATTTAGAAAATTATTTATCTAATCCTAATGCAGCTCTAACTACCTTAAATAATTAATATTTGGTTTATGGACAAATTTTGAACTAGAATCCTATATCTTATAAGATTCTGACTGTGATAAAACAATGGGTTTTTAAGCCTGTTGTAACTGTGTTGTTCTCCAAAGACAAGCAGGCTGATATTCTCACAAGTGGGTGACGCCACGTCGGCCCCGGAGGATTTTAAAGCAAAATCTCAAAATCTCTTTACGGCGTTCCATCGCGCGAGCGATCGTACTGCGCATGTGCGCACACCTGTTCCCGCTCGCCGAGCGGACACGCCCCTCAGTTTTTCTTTTTCCGCGTCTGAGGAGACATGGAGTTCGTTAGGGCTTCGTGTTTTCTTCAGGTCTTCGGAGTAAATCTCTTTTTTATTTTTTCATTTGTACTTTTTATGGCAGGCTCATTGTGGCTTATATATACAGGTATTTTTTGTACCTGAGGCAAAAAAAAAAAAAAAAAAATTTAAGTAATTGCCAGAGTCACAAGGGGCTGTGCCTCAACGAAGCATATAAGCTTCTCTTTTTCTTTTTTCTTGAAAGTGCTGGTATATTGTTATCTGTGGGCTCTCTCTAGCCAGCAAATAAAACAAGCCCACATTTTTTGATCCATTTATTAAAACTTAAACAAATTGCTCTCGAGAGCTGTGAGAGCCTGCTTCAGCACACTACTGTCTTTAAGCCTCACAAGTGGTGAAGGTGTATGTCACAGGAAAAACCAGGAACCTAAGCAGGTGCATCCCTGGTCAGCCACTGAATGGGCAGCCTGGTGACACAATATCAGTGGTGTAACCTTTGAAGTGAGTCTCCACCCGTCTCGGCGTCTCCTGCTCTGCAGGTCATTCGGACGCATCGGCGGAAGTGTCTTGGGCCGGATCATCTCCCTGTGAAGCGCAAGTAGTGTCTCAAAGTACCGAGACGTATTCTACTCTGCCAGGGATGCCCAAAGGACCGGATCATCTCCCTGTGAAGCGCAAGTAGTGTCTCAAAGTACCAAGACGTATTCTACTCTGCCAGGAATGCCCAAAGGACCGGATCATCTCCCTGTGAAGCGCAAGTAGTGTCTCAAAGACGAGACTTATGCTACTTGTCAGGGATGCCCAAAGGAGTTTCTGGAGTCCGACAGAGACCGATGCACGCTGGGTATAGTTATGCATCGAGTAGGTCTCCACCTGCCTCGGCGCCTCCTGCTTGGCAGGTCATTCGGGCGCATCAGCGGGTGTCGGTACCATCGGTGCCCAGAGCTTTGCTCCCTCTGTTATGGAGGTATTCGGGCTTCAGACATCAGTCGGTGCCGAGAGCGTTGCTCCCTCTATTATGGAGGTATCCTGGCATTGGACGTCGATACACCGCATCGGTACCGGGTGTCATGGGTACCGTCGGTACCGAGTATCATCGGTACCGGGTGTCATGGGTACCGTCGGTACCGAGTATCATCGGTACCGGGTGTCATGGGTACCGTCGGTGCCGAGTATCATCGGTACCGGGTGTCATGGGTACCGTCGGTACCGAGTATCATCGGTACCATGGGTGCCGTCGGTACCGAGTATCATCGGTACCATGGGTGCCGTCGGTGCCGAATGTCACCGGTGCGTCGGTACCGAGGAGTATCGGTACCGGGAACATTGGTACCATGGTCGGTGCCATGGGTCCCGTCGGTACCGGTACCATCGGTACCATGGATTCCGTCGGCACCGGGTATCATCGGTACCATGGGTACCATCGGTGCCGAATGTCTTCGGTGCATGGGCACCGTCGGCACCAGGTATCACCATCGGCATCAGGTATCATGGGCACCATCGATCACAGGTATCATCGCCCATCGGTACCGAGTATCACGAGTACCATCGGTATCGGGTATCGTCGGTACCATGGATAGGTATCATGGATACCGTCGGTACATGAGTACCGTCGATACCAAATATCATGACCAGGTACCATCGGTACCATGGGTGCCATTGGTACCAGGTGTCTTGAGCACCGTCGATACCATGTGTACCATAGGTACCGTCGGTGCTGTTGGTGCCGAATATCATGGGTACCATCGGTACCACATGTCAAGGGTCCCTTCGGTACTAGGGTATCATGGGTACCATCGATACCAGATATCATGACTATCATCGGTACCAAGTACCATGGGTTCCATTGGTACCGGGGGTCATCGGTACCATGTGTATCATCGGCACCGTCGGTGCCATGGGTACTATCAGTACCATCGGTCACATCTCTGTTATGGAAGTCATCTGGCAGTCTGGTTTCGATTCCCTTGCATTGCCAGATGTTGTCCTTGGCTTCGAGACCATGGGTACCATTGGATGCCATGGATGCTACCGCCTCCCGCGGCATCTAGCTTTTCACCTGGTCTCCTTCACCGATGCTGCCTCTGGTATGGGTGTTCGCTCGTAGAACTTACCGCGCCTCCATACCTTGGCTTCCAGGCCCAGAAATGCATGTTAAGAACAGCCATTTTGCTACAGGAGAACATATTTTTCCATAGCTGTTCTGTAGAATTGTATGTATGACTGTTGCTCTATACTGGTCAATGTTTGCATCTGAGCTGCTCTGTTTGAGTAGTTGGCTCAGTTCAATGATGGTTCATCTGATGAACATGAAGGTCATGGGGTTTTCTCTGCTGAGAATCCTCTAGATCCTCTATTTGTCTTGACACATTACAATGGAGATTGTCAATCAGCCCAATGCCAGATGCTTGAGGTCCTGGACTACCATCTTCAACTCAGAACTGATAGCAGTTCTAAGAACTTGCTTCGGTGCCCCCGAGGCCAGAGCATACATCCTTAGCCTCCTTTGGAGAATGGCGTACCAGGCTGGCATGATCGCGTCCAAGACCAAGTCCTGCCAGATCTTTATGAGCATTCCCACCGGAGTAGGCTACATCTTTTTTCCAAGTGTCGCAAGTTCCTGTCCAATGGCGTTTTCATCACTTGTATTGTAACACCTAGATTTCTGCTCTAGGTATGGTGATGCGCAGACTCTCATGACTGTGTGCCTCTCACCTGGAGGAGGAGACTCAGCAGAAAATTGTTGATATGCTGTGCATACACTTCCTCATCTCGGAACTTCTTTAAAGAGATCAGCACGCTCGTTCTAGTCAGCGGCGTGCACCTAATCAGGCTCCTGCAGCTATTCCGCAGGAACCAGAGAGGGGTTTTGGAGTGGCTCCAATTCAGCATAGCCACTATATAAAAAAAAAAAAAAACAACAAATGTCCGTACCGGCCAATCTGCCTGTCGGAGGGAAGTTCAAATTTTCTCCACCACAGGTGACTTCTATATCCTCCAACCGGGGTTTTTTTTCAAATAGTCCGGTTAGGATACATTCTCAATCTGGAATCAAACCCTCCACATTGTTCATTGGAAGTTTAATCCTTTAGCTTCCATCAACAGTGAGTACTTGCAGAGGAACTCTCTGCCTTTCTCAGTACCAATGCAGTCGAGCCTGTTCCACAAGGGTAAGAAGGATTGAGTTTCTATCCCAGGTCCTTCCTTGTGGGTTCCGTCCCATCATAGACATAAGGGGCCTCAACAGATTTCGTTCAGGATGATTTCCCTGGGCATCCTTCTTCCCATACTTCAGGAAAACGAATGGTTATGCTCTCTGGACTTACAAGATACTTCTACTCACTTTGCGTCCAGAGTATGTTTTTCCTAGTGCCTAGCTGTTGTTGCAGCGTATCTTCATGGACTGGGAGTGAAAGTGTTCCCTTAACACGTTGATTGCCCGTCTCAACAGATTACAGCACAGTAATATTGAGACTTCTAGACACATGGCTTCCACAGTTCACGTCACTCCCTTGACACTTTTGCACATCTAGAGGATGTAACCCAACTGTTCGCCAGTCTTCGGAATTCCCCTCAGAGGTGGTTAATTCTCTCCATTTTGATTCTGAGGTGTCCAGTCCACCTTACTCAGTCAAAAGCTGCTGACGAAGGTTGCATCCCTCCTGGCTATCCAACCTAATTATTTTAATCAACCACACAATCGGGTTGTGATGTACTCGATAACAAAAGAGTACTGGATCTTGTCCTCTGAGTCAAGATGCCATGCAGATGTAGCGGTGGGCTCGCCAACGCGGCTTGTTTTCTCCAAGCCATTTGTCTAATTGGCGTAAACAGCAGTCTGGCCGACAGGCTGAGCAACTTAGTTCAATCACAAAGTCCCTCAGTTCTGTTCCAGGCTGCAGGTTCACGGCAGGCTACCATCGGATGCCTTTCTCCTTCTTTGGGGGACAAGTTTTCTGTATGCGTATCCTACCATACATCTGGTGGAAAAGACTTTGCTGATTCTCAAGCAAGATTGTGGAGCCATGATTCTGATTGCTCCTTTCTAGCTACGTCAGATACGATTCCCTCTTCTTATGGAGTTGGAATGTTTTCCAGCTCTCATTACGCAGAACGAGGGGGCACTTCTACATCCCAACCTCCAATCTATGGCTCACACGGTCTGGATGTTGAGAGTGTAGGTTTCGTTGACTTTTCCAGAAGAGTGTCTCCCGACTCTTGCCTGCTTCCAGAAAAGATTTCACAAAGAGGTGTTATTCTTTTCATGGAAGAGGTTTGCCGTCTGGTGTGACAGCGAGGCCCTAGATCCTGCCTCTAGTCTTATACAGACCTTGCTTGAGTTCTTTCTACACCTGTCTGAATCTGGTCTCAAGACCAACTCGGTCAGTATTCATCTTCGTGCAATAAGAGCTTATCATCAACGTGTAAAAGGTCAGCCTTTAGCTGTCCACTTCATGACGTTTACTTCTCCCACAGTATTGAGAGAATTCCTTGTATGTGTCTAGGGGGGATTATTTCTGTTGGGCTTAGCACCCCCAATAATTTTTACAGTTGGCTCTTATGCTTCGGTCAGAGCCCCTATCACTCCTTATTCAGTATCTTGGGGTCTCAATGTCGTTTTCATCCAGCTGCTGCAAGCTCAATTCGGGCCACTGGATTCCTGTCATCTGAAGTATTGGACCTGGAAGGTCATTTTCCTTGGTGGCTGTTCCTTCAACTCGAAAGGTCGGTGAGCTTCAGACTCTAGTAGCTCAAGCTCCTTACCTTACTTCTCATCTTAACAGAGTAGTTCTCCGCATGCAGCCAAGGTTCTTACTGGCGCTGGTATCAGAGTACCATCTGATCCAGTCAATTGTCTTGCCAACATGCTTTCTCCCTCATCTTACAAGCCCTGGCGAAAGCAAGCTGCGCACTTTTTGCGTGGAGCAGACGAGCTCCCTCGGAAGGTCCGCCCAGTTGTTTATTTCTTTTAATGCCAGTTGCTGTCGGAAACCGCATCATTTCTTCTTAACTGGCAGATTGCATCTCCTTCATTTTTGTCCAAGCTGGACTGACTCTAGAGGGCCATGTCACGGCTCACAAAATTAGAGCCATGGCTGAATCGGTGACTAATCTAAAATCAGTCACTATTGAAGGGATCTGCAAAGCTGCGGCGTGGTCATCAGTCCACACATTCACATCTCACTACTGCCTTCAGCAGAATAGCCGACGCGTCAGTCGGTTTTGGGCAGTCGGGGCTGCAGAACTTCTTTGGGGTTTAGAATCCAACTCCAACCCTCCTAAGCCCATGTTTGTTCTGTTCCAGGCTACACTCATTTAGATGTTTCTTCTTTTCAGGTCAATTTTTATTCTGGCCTCGCCGTTGCGAGACTCTATTGACCACTGTTTGTTGTGTAAGCCTGAAAGCTAGGGATACCCCACTTGTGAGAATATCAGCCTGCTTGTCTTTGGAGAAAGAGTAGTTACTTACCTGTAACAGGTGTTCTCCGAAGACAGCAGGCTGCATATTCTCACAAACCCTCCCACCTTCCCCTTTTGGAGTTGTCTCCTCCATCTTTTGGATATAACTGAGGGGCGTGTCCGCTCGGCGAGCGGGAACAGGTGTGCGCACATGCGCAGTACGATCGCTCGCGCGACGGAACGCCGTAAAGAGATTTTGAGATTTTGCTTTAAAATCCTCCGGGGCCGACGTGGCGTCACCCACTTGTGAGAATATGCAGCCTGCTGTCTTCGGAGAACACCTGTTACAGGTAAGTAACTACTCTATATTTTCCTGCAATGTGTTTCTCTAGTCTGGACAGCAGGTGGTGCATGTTATGTTTTTCGCTTTTGCAAAAAAGTGAATGATTCCTCCTGCAGTGATGTGGCCAGCTGTTTTCAAATTTTGTTGATCTGGGTTCTGATTGTCCTGAAGTTTGAAGATACCCATGAGTTGCTGGTTTTGCCTCCAGTTTCAGCCCAGAAGAGAGAGAAAGATCTCTTTGCTGAAGCCCTGTAACCAGTTATATTTAATAACTTGTTAGCAGCTATATGTCCTGATCTCCCCAGGTACTATTTACCTAGTAAACAAATGTTTAGTTAGTGTTATAATTGATCCATATTTTAGTTACCTGTTATTGTTTTGCTGATTGAAAAGGTGCAAACAATAAACATTCCTTTTAGTTTGTTACCTCTGCTCGTCTGGACTGATTAAGAATTCTGGTGGTTTGTGTGTTGGGTCTGTGAGTGCTTTCTGGGAACTGTGGGACCACTGGGAGTGTGGCTTCCAGTAACCTAGAAATCACTGGGGATAATTTGAGAGGGGGAGACTCGCCCAGAGGCGGTTGAGACCCAGTCGGTGGGAGGAGGGTGCTAGTGTAGAGCACAAGCGGCAGTGGCCGCGGGATAGCTAGGCATTTTATGACACTGATCTAAGAAAGAAAATGGCTGTATAGACCAAAAACACTCCCTTGAATGCTGCTGTGTGAGTGTCCTAAGGAGAGAAAAAGTGAACTCTGTCTTGGTGAATGGTCTTTTGAAAATGGAACCTTTAGAGTTTGAGGAGATCAACAGAGCAACTGGGGAGAGAGCAGAGAAATCAAGTTCCTTCACTCACAGTAATGCAGTACATATTGGGAATAATTTAAAAAAAGGATGCCAATTTCAATGATGAGAACAGGCACCAATTTTATTAAGGCAACACAGATACCAGTAGCAAATAGATCTTTATGCACAAATTTACACCTGGTCCAAAGAAGGTGTTAATCTGTACACTTCCCCCAGCTCCAGCTAAAACTAAGCCCCTCAAAATACCTACTTGTAGACTGCATAAAAGTAGGCACACTCTTTCTGTATGCCTACTTTTTATGTGTGTATATTCCTACACAATTTTATTAGTTCTTTTCTGTATATAAAATATGTTTTGCATGTGAGAAATGCTTTGTAAAATTACTTCATACTCCGCAAAGAGAAGAAATGAGACATTAGAGTCTTGAGTAATTTTGACTTTTATGTTTTTTTTAGAGTTTGGAGAATCCAAACAGCAGAGGACAGTTCTTACAACACGAGGGACTAGTATGAAAATAGAATTGTTTTAAAGTGGTTAAAATACAGCTATCCAGGAAAGAAAAAAAAAAAGAACTAGAGCGATGGACTATAAAGTTATAGTTATTTATGTGATGAATTACTGTCATCTTGAAAGTATTCGCTCATGTTTTGCTGTAATGAAGAGTAAAGAAATCAAGCTCAGTGGTGAATTTCATTTTTTGGATGTTATACTTTTTATTCTATTCCTAGAAGGGAGGGAAAAAAATTCTTCTATCATACCCTTACCTCTGGGTGGAGGCAGCAAAGTGCTAAACAGGCAGAAAATATTAGCCCCAGACTCAGACAGAGATTAAGTACCCAAAGCAGGTGTTACTACTACTACTACTTAACATTTCTAAAGCGCTACTAGGGTTACGCAGCGCTGTACAGTTTAACAAAAAAGGACAGTCCCTGCTCATGCTACACTTTAAACATCTGGTATGCTTGAAAGATTTTCTATAAAGACCTTAAAGATATGTTACATTTGGTTTTAGAAGCAGGCTAATGTGCATAATCTGGTTTAGACTGAAAACCAGCCCAATTTCTGGTACCCCAGGACTGGTGCTGTACACAATAAAAATAAAACAAAAATCAATAAATATTTTCTAATAAATACTTACTGATCGTGAGATTTGTGAAAGCAAGCTTTCTTCCTTCATGCTCAAAGCTGTCATCTCATCCAGCTGTTCTCGGTGGGCTTGAATGACAAGTTGCCTAATGAAGGGGAAAAAAAATCACTATCATCTGATCAGGACCAGAGGAAAATTACAGGGTAATTTTTTACTGATAAAATTTAATTTTATCCATATGGTAATTAAAATATGATCCCAGTTGGAAAGGTAAGATCTATTAAAGCTGAACCCTGCAGTATTCTAGTGCCATCCTCTTCCCTCTCCACCAAATACTTCACTAATATATCCGAGACCATACAGAGTTGAAATTGGGCTCTTCTACATTAACACTGCATAAAGCTGATGTCAAGAAACCACAGCCACCAAAGCTACAAACTAATTACAAAAAAAAATCTCTAATATTTTGCTCTTTATGAACCTCAAAGGCAGATTACTGGACATCATTAGCTTGTATGCAAAGCTTATTTCTGTAGAAGGTTTCATACAAAAATGACGTCATGTTAGATACAATAAAATCTACTGATTTTGTCCACATTAGTGCTGATGGGGCGAGAGAATTAAGTACTGGGGCTCTCCCCAAACATTCCTGACTCTCCCTTCCTCAGAAAAGTATGTTTCTCCTAAACAAATCCTACTGGAAATAAATTCAATTTTCACACCTCCCTTAGTCTTCTCCTTGCATATGTAAGGAGAAATTAGGTCTTTTTTTTGTAACAATAGATTTTTATTGGTTTAAAATGACAAGCAATCAAAAAAATAAAATAGTAAAACATGTCAATAATAAACACTGGAAACCATAACAATAGAGCTCAAAAAGAGCAACAACATTGAAACATTTATTAGTAAACCACTTCAAATTCACAAAACCCCACTATCTTTAACCTGCTACCCTTACTCCCCCCCTGCCCACCTCCCACTAGAACCCCCCCAGACAATGAGAGCCCCCTTTTATGAGGACTACCCAGTTTGCAGTATGCGTTCCAAGTGAGTCCATTTATCAGCATCTACAACAAAATGGCCCAAACGTTTATCTGTCAATTTCTCCAGTTCACTAACAATCTGCAACTTTAAATCCAGTCCAGTTGCACCTCAGTACATTTCCAGTGGGCAGCTATAACAAATTTAGCAGCTTCCAGGAACATCCTTTTGAGTCACCGCTGCTATTTAGGACCTCTCCTGTTGCCTAATCCCGGTAAACACCACTTATGGTCTTTAGGAAAGGTACTCCCCAATTGTGATGAACTCCATGCTACAAAGCGGGCTTTTCCCAAAAGAAAAAGGAAATATTCTACTCACCCCAATACCCAAGGACGCAAAGAAAAGTGCAAGTGAAATAACCAATTACCGACCAGTAGCATCCATACCACTAATAACCAAATTAACCGAAGGGATGGTAACAAAACAACTTACAAACTATCTAGACAAATTCTCAATACTGCATGATGCCCAATCAGGATTCCGATCGAACCACAGCACCGAAACAGTACTAATTACACTAATGACTAAATTTAAACAAATGATTGCAACCGGCAACAATATACTCCTTCTACAATTTGACATGTCAAGTGCCTTTGACATACATGGTGGACCACAGAATCCTACTACATATACTTGAATACTTTGGCATCAGAGGCAAAGTCCTAAACTGGTTCAAGGGGTTCCTAACCTTACGCTCATACCAGGTCACATCAAATTCAACTACGTCTGCAGCATGGACACCAGAATGTGGAGTGCCGCAAGGATCACCCCTCTCACCAACTATCTTCAACCTAATGATGACACCCCTGGCAAAACTTCTAGCAAGCCATAACCTTAACCCACATATATACGCTGACGATGTAACAATATATATCCCTTTCACACAAGACATTAAAGAAATCCACAATGAAATCAACCAAAGCTTACACATCATGAACACCTGGGCAGATGCATTTTGTTTGAAACTGAATGCAGAAAAAACTCAATGCCTGATACTTACCTCCCAATACAACACGAATGAATTCACTGTTATAAACACACCAAAACTAAATCTTCCAATTTCTGAAACTTTAAAAATCCTTGGAGTCACTATTGACCGCCACCTAACACTTGAAAATCACGCAAACAACACAACCAAAAAGATGTTTTACAGCATGTGGAGACTGAAAAGAATAAGACCATTCTTCCCAAGATCCGTCTTCCGCAGCCTAGTGCAATCACTCGTACTTAGCCATTTGGATTACTGCAACTCATTATACGCAGGTTGTAAAGAGCAAATACTGAAGAAACTTCAAACAGCCCAGAACACAGCTGCCAGACTCATTTTCGGGAAACCAAAATACGAAAGCGCAAAACCCTTACAAGAGAAGCTACACTGGCTCCCACTCAAGGAACGCATCACTTTTAAAGTATGCACACTAGTCCATAAAATTATTCATGGTGAAGCCCCAGCCTACATGTCTGACTTAATAGACCTACCACCTAGAAATGCTAAAAGATCATCCCGAACTTTCCTGAACCTCCACTTCCCAAGTTGCAAAGGCATGAATACAAAGTGGTGCACGTATCAACCTTTTCTTATATGAGCACGCAATTTTGGAACAATCTTCCACGTAACCTGAAGACGACCAACGAGCTGACCGACTTCCGCGAACTATTGAAGACTCATCTCTTCGAAAATATCTATCGAAAGGATCAAAACACATGAAATCTACGCACACTGTTAGTAATACATCAACACATTCTCATCTGTACTCTCATTTTAACATACTTAAACCTTAATCTACAGGTAAAATGCTATACCCGAAAGTTTTTTGCACTATTGTTCTATAGTCCTATCAGTATCCGTTGTTCTTCCTTTGTTCCATTGTTTTGTTCCATTGTACTATTCTCTTAACGATACGTAGACTCTGTCTTAAACTCAATGCATAACAATGTAACCACAATTGAGTTGTAACAAATTGTACTTCCATTAATACAATGTATTGTAAGCCACACTGAGCCCGCAAATAGGTGGGAAAATGTGGGATACAAGTGCAATAAAATAAATAAATAAATAAAATTATCTGTGTCACTTCAGCCCCAAAGTACCGGATGGATGCACATTCCCACCAAATATTCATAAAAGTGCCCCGTTCTACCCCACGCCACCAGCAGATATCAAGTACCACTGAAAACATTCTATGAAGTTTTACTGGGGTATAATATCTAGTAAGAACATTATCAGCATTCTTTTTCAGCAAAACATATGGTGATTTCACATAAGTAATCAAAACAAGTAATAGAGTTTCAGTACTGTGAACTGGTCTAAAAACAAATTGAGCAGGAAGTAAACATGAATAATTGTCTGGATATTTAGAAAATTGTTTACTAATATTTATTTATTACATTTGAGGTCCACATTTTCCCACCTATTTTGCAGGCTCAATGTGGCTTACATTGTACTGTAAAGGCAATCGCCAAGTCTGGTAGGGAACAAATACAATTAGATGTTAGGATGGAATAGGGTAGATAAGATTCAGGCAACTTAGGGGGGTAGATTCAATTAACTTGGTGAAAATGGGTATACTCGTAACAGGGTGATAACTAGCAGGAACAGTTACATGTAAACCAGAAGCTTTTGGAATAGGTGTCAATGCTATTTGACCCATTTCTATGGGTAAAACACCCCTTTTCAACAAATCACTGACCATACATGTTATCCAACTAACTAAAGATGTTTGAATGGAGGA
This sequence comes from Microcaecilia unicolor, assembly GCF_901765095.1. NCBI lineage: Eukaryota > Metazoa > Chordata > Amphibia > Gymnophiona > Siphonopidae > Microcaecilia > Microcaecilia unicolor. The sequence continues at coordinate 27,155,865 of NC_044032.1, read as the reverse complement.
AAATAAATGAGGTCATGCATCCAAAGAATAATAAGAACAAGTAAAGAATTAACTTCATCTTCAGAAATAAGTGGAAAAGAATTCCAATTTTGATTCACTCCCACATTGTGATTTGTCCTAGAACTTAACAAGTTCAAGGGTTTATTTTTTTATTTGTTGCATTTGTATCCCACATTTTCCCACCTTTTTGTAGGCTCAATGTGGCTTACATATTACCGTTAACAGCGTTAGCCGATTCCGGTCTGAACAAATACATGGTATGAATGAATACAAAGTGATATTGTAGTAGATACGGTACATGTATGGTAGGTACAACTGGGGGGAACTTAGAGAGGGAGGGGGGAGGAAGAGTCAGGTAATGTCCTTTACGTTCTTTGGTTGCATTTTGTACCTTTGAAGAGTTTAGTCCAAGTTCTAAACAAATTTTAGTAACTTTATCTTCACGGAAGTCAGCAAGTTCCTGTGATGTAGGATGAGAAACTAAATTGGTCGATTCAACAGTAGAAAAGGAAATCACATCTTTTACAATATTAATTTCCTGGTATAATCATTGCCTATAATTTTGGCATTGTAGGCTCTTCTAGCTACTACAATTGTTCCTTTATATAATTTAAGCTGAGTTTTCCAAATCTGTTTATTAGCAGGATATCTTTCTTTTCCTCCAAGATTTTTCTAAATGGCAACAGCTTATTTTTTAAATAATTAACTATGGAGCAGACTTCCTTACAATAACTGTCCTAGATCTTGTAGGTGCTAACTCATCTAGTACAGAAACAGCTAAAGAATCGCAATGGGTTACCTTAGGTTCTAAAGAGAGGGAGCTAATGTTCTGAGATGTACTCGACCAAAAGACCTCTCCATTAGCTTTACCCCTAGAGAAAGATGAACTGTTTATCCACTCCTACCCTAGCTGAGATGATATTTAACCATCTCTCCGACCTTATGTGCAACTTTCTTTAGTCATCTTACTTCCTAATGCCTCTTACTCTCTTACCTATTATGTTCCATCTTTGCTTATACCCTACACTGTCAATTAAAATGTTCTATTACGTATCGTGTTGACACTATAAGTAGTATACTATGCCATAATTTGTATTGTTATCGAATATTTTCACTGCTGTAATTGTCTATTGCTCATGTTTGATTTATTCTTACTGTACACCGCCTTGAGTGAATTCCTTCAAAAAGGTGGTAAATAAATCCTAATAAATAAATACATTTCTGATGAATTGGTCTAGACAAGCAAATATGTAAAACAGTGTCTAACAAAAAGTGATCAGACTAGGGAACCACTCTCTAATCACTAAAATCCACTAAATACAAGGGATATATTCCAAGTGAATTCCTTCAAAAAGGTGGTAAATAAATCCTAATAGATAAATAAAGTCATGAGTGGGACCTGTAAATAAAAAAGATAGGTTCTAAGACATTAAAAAGGCTTTTAAATTCACATTAAGATCAGTATCATCTTCCAGATGTAGATTTAAATTGCCCAAAATAATTATTTGAGAAAACTGACAAATAAATTGGGAAATAGCATCCACGCTCATTCTCTGCCCATGACCTAATTCCTGCCCCCTAACACAATATGCTGTTAACATGCAAATTAGTATGCACAATCTGTCATGCTACTGTGGTAGCTTTTAGCACACTTCTGCGGTAGCTGTTAGTGTACCCTAAGTACTGGACTTATCTGAAATTGTCAGTACTGAAGAGTTGTTTTTGTTGCTGTTCTGCTAACCAGTAAAAATGATTGACATTAAACAGCAGCTTTAAGCACTATTTCTGAATAATCTGCAAGCCCTTGGGAACACAACGATCTGTACACCTGTGGAATTTCTGGGAATGGTTCACAGAAATTCTGTTCACCCGAGAGGCTTGAAGATAATTCTTCTCCTCCCACTCCGTACAGTACAGGAAATAACCACTGTGCCTATGTTCCAGACAATCTAGAGCAAGCCTCAGGTTATACATATTCTGTGGAAGAGGGATAAACACAAACTTACTGCACTTTTTCAAGGGTCCCTTGGTGCCAGTTTGGAACTTCTGATGTGCTTGTCTGGCTACTAGTGGAAGCCAAGATTTTAGGAGTGCCCTGAATTGATGAATAATTAATCTCACTATCAAGTGATCCTGAATCTTGTTCCACTAGGATCAAACTTTTGTGTGTCAAAATACTTGGCATCAATTTATGCTTTAGGATTCCCATTTCCTCACAATGGAAAGGCAACTTGAATGAATCTTCAAAACCATTCAGTGCCTGGTTACTTGTGTCAAATTTAAGTTCCAGTCCATCATTTTCTTTGAGGTAAGTTTTACACTGTACATGTCCTGTGCTTTGGAAAACAAAGGATGGTGATGAGGAAGCGCGTGCATTTGAAAGACTAACACTCTCATTATCACCAACAATGAGACAGGTAGTAACACCAAGTCCTTTAACTTCTTTGGTTGGTTTCATCTCTTTACTAATGTAACTGGGACATTTTTCCGAGGAGCTCAGCAAACATAACCCAACAGTTGTGTCCTCAGTGTCAGCATCATACTGCCCATTGCTTAGGACGCTTTGCTGTGGGTCAGTCCTAAAAAACATTGTATTATTGTTATTCCTGAAAGACTCAATCACCCTTGGAAGTGGTGCTTCTGCGTCTTGCACAGACTCCTCACTGATAGAACCTTGATGGGTAGAGGATGGCAATAAACACAAAGGACTACCTAAAGACCTGGATTCATCATATGCCAGGCAAAAATGCGCATTCTCAGTATGTGGAGTATGCTGTAGTTTGGATGCCCTGTCATACCTCAGTATTTGTTCAACAAATTTAGAAATATTGTCAGCTGAAGTTATGTTTTCCTGAGACTCTGTAGCCCATGTGTTGTCAGAACATGAGACTCTCACATTATCTAGGAGTTCTACTAAGGAAACTGTTTTCTGCATTTGGTTTAAAGAGACATCCTCAAATGCTGCAGCTTTTTCACTGTGCAGAAGAGAAATGCTTAGAGGCGCCATCAATCCAGAATCCGAATCTGAGGATGCATTTAAAGGTGTTTGGTTGCCTGACTCAATCCTTACATTTTCATTTTGCCCATTCCTTTCGGCAGAACTCCAACAACCTTCTGTACTCTCTTCCCCAGAGCCACAAGACATAATGGTCTTCTTATTGGGTTTAACTACCCTAGGATCCGATATATTGAAAATGGACAAACTGTGTGTTTCATGGGATGGGTTGGTATTGGCATGAACCTGCCATTTATTCTTGAGGTTGTATTTGTGCTCAGCTGGTGTGTTAAGGATATTCTTATTATATGCAAAATCCTCCTGAGAAGAATATGTTTTTTCTACTGTATTGTTGCTCTGAGAGGAATTATAAGTTGGTGAATTACTTTCTATGCTGCAGTTAAACTGATTCTTACTACAGTCATCTTCATGAACAGGTTCTTTCATTCTGGGAAATGTGGAATCTCCAGCATAGACATGCTCTTGTTCATTCTTTGCTTTCTGTCCCACTTCTGGGCTTGGCTGTCTCAGATGAAGGAAAAATGAATGCTGGTTGCTTACATTTTGTGTTTTTTGTCTTTCCTTTCTCTTTTGGTCGGATAAGTATGAAAAAGAATCTCCACTAAAACCACCGTCATCTAGGTCTTCAAACTGAGCTTCATCTTCATACTGAGGAGACGTTGGATCTTTAAGACTACTATCATGTTTAAGATTAATTTCTTGTGGCCTGTATTGGGCTAAAAATCTTTCTAGAGGCTGGTATTTTAACTTTTGTTGTAATATTGGTGGCTGCTGAAACTGCTGGTGGTAAAAACGCAAATGCTGCTCCCTTTCCTTCTGATATGGAAGGCTGGTACATGGTTCACAACTTTGCCTGGAAAGGGGCATTGTATTGCTTTCGGTGGTATTGCCTGTAAAATCTGACTGTTTCTCTCCAAAGGAAAGCCCTTCTCTGGAAAGAATTTGTTTTTGTACAGGCTGCACAGCTTGCACTCTTTGACCTTTAAGGGACTGCTCGTTATGGATCAGATTGTTTTTCTGGCTTCTTTCGCTAGACTGTGAGGTAGCAATCAGTTCACTGACAATCCCCCCAGGTGCAAGAACCTTTTCTGTCTGGCAAGTAGGATCCTCATTCTTTTTTTTTCCAGGATGACCTGCTTTTAGAAATCCTTTAACGGGAGTGATATGGTTGAGCCATGCTTGATTAGGATTTCCTTTGAAAGGATTTGTTTTGTTGACTAGTTTTGGTGTTGAGGAAAGGGGAACATTACTTGGATGGAACACGGAATGGAATGCCTTAGATTTTGCAGACACAGGTGTTGGAGAGTGAAGTCCCAGTTTTACTTTCTTTGGAGAGCTCTTTTCTCCAAGGTGCCCAGAGGCTGGGTTTTGGATACGTTTTGGAGAGGAGTTTCCAGCAGACCGTCCTCGGCTTCCAATTGTGGTGGAGAATTTCATTCTTTTCTTCAGTTCTTTAACCCTGTTTAAAGAGAGTATTTTAAATTCACTGCAGAATTTTGAAGTAGTCCTAAAAAGCAATACGTTAACTATAGTCAAATTATAATATGACGTTGGTCCCTATCGTAAAAACTATTAGATGTTACTTTAGACTCCCATTTGTCTTTTGAGTTACATATAGCATGAATATCCTGTAGCTGCTTTGGGGCATTACCTCTAATTAGATCTATTAGACCTACACTGGATGAGTAGATTAGCTTATGCAAATTCTCTTTTCAACAGGTTGTCACAGTACATGATTAAAAAACTTCAAATTATTTAGCCATCAAAGTTGTCATAGGGGCTAAGCGTTGTGACTCTGGGCAAGTCACTTAACCCTCCATTGCCTCATGTAAGTGGCATTGAGCCTGTCATGAGTGGGAAAGCGCAGGGTACAAATGTAACAAAAATAAAATAGATACTATTGGAGATTCTACATGGAATGTTGCTACTATTGGAGATTCTACATGGAATGTTGCTATTCCACTGGCAACATACCATGTAGAAGCCTGCGCGACCACATTGGTGATCTGCAAGGGCCGACCTCTACATGGAATGTTGCTAGTGGAATAGCAACATTCCATGTAGAATCTCAAATAGTAGCAACAGTGGAGGAGTGGCCTAGTGGTTAGGGTGGTGGACTTTGGTCCTGGGGAACTGAGGAACTGAGTTTGATTCCCACTTCAGGCACAGGCAGCTCCTTGTGACTCTGGGCAAGTCACTTAACCCTCCATTGCCCCATGTAAGCCCCATTGAGCCTGCCATGAGTGGGAAAGCGCGGGGTACAAGCGTAACAAAAATAAAATAGATACTATTGGAGATTCTACATGGAATGTTGCTACTATTGGAGATTCTACATGGAATGTTGCTATTCCACTAGCAACATTCCATGTACAAGGCTGCGCAGGCTTCTGTTTCTGTGAGTCTGACGTCCTGCACGTACGTGCAGGACGTCAGACTCACAGAAGCAGAAGCCTGCGCGACCACATTGGTGATCTGCAAGGGCCGACCTCTACATGGAATGTTGCTAGTGGAATAGCAACATTCCATGTAGAATCTCAAATAGTAGCAACAGTGGAGGAGTGGCCTAGTGGTAGGGTGTGGACTTTGGTCCTGGGGAACTGAGGAACTGAGTTGATTCCCACTTCAGGCACAGGCAGCTCCTTGTGACTCTGGGCAAGTCACTTAACCCTCCATTGCCCCATGTAAGCCGCATTGAGCCTGCCATGAGTGGGAAAGCGCGGGGTACAAATGTAATAAAATAGTAATAGGTTCTCTCCATTGTTAAAAGAAGCCCACTGGTTACCATGTAAATATGGAATGAAATTTAAGATGTTAATGCTGACTCACAAAGTTTTATACTCTGGACAGACACAATATCTGGCAAATTACTTATTCCATATTGTCCTTCATGGTCATTAAGATCCCAGAATCAAAACTGTTTAGTGATACCTTCGATATCCAGAGCGAGATCAGATTTATTTTTTATCTGGTCCCAGCTTCATGGAATTCTTCTCTGACTGATCTTTGGCTAATCTCCAAAAATGTAAGAAGAACTTAAAAACGTATTACTTTACAGTAGCTTTTTAGGATATCAGGTTAATGAACTTATCTTCTATATCCCTTACTGTTGACAGGTTAAATTTTAAAATTTTTTGCTTATTTTATTTTGTTTAGACCATATTGAAATTCTTATGGGCTGGACCTAGAATTGATAACTATATTGATGGATATGTTCTGAGAGACGGTATATCAAATGCAGTAAATAAATAAAAATGCATACTTAAAAAAATTACTTTTCAATGTCACACATTGTACAAACTAACATTAAATTTACCTGACTACCGAAAGCAGAAGGTCCAGTGTACCTTTCTTATATTTGGAAAGAAGGATGTTCAATGATCTCCCTGACCAAAAACTTAAAAAGTACATTCATGCTTGCTGTTAGCTCTGTGACTCTATAGTTCTTTAGACCTCTGCATACCTAAATGAATCAATCATGCTTTTCTTGGCTAAAGGAAATGTAAAGGCTGACTGGTAACCTTAAAGAAAATAAGTGAAGCTCAGTTCAAAGCACAATATAAACCATCAGAAAAACTGCCTGTTACCGGCTTTCAAGGCACTGTTATCAATACAGAGTAAGCCTCCTGTGATGGAGTGGCCTAATAGTGTAGTGGGTTGTGGACCTGAGGAACCGGGTTCAATTCCTGCTGCTGCCTAACAGTCAAAACGAAAATTGTGCCTACGCTCTGTCGAGTGTACAATATATAGCAAAAAATGTTTAAACACACATGAATGCAAGTATAATTTCTTCTCTTACTTGTTCAGTATATATGGTGGAGTAGTCTCATATATATCACACGAAAAAAGGTGACTTGTTCACCCTGTGGTTTTTTTCACCCAATGGCTGGGTGTATCACCCGTGTGTGTAGTCTAATCATAGACTTAACCTCCTCCAACCTTTGCTATTCCCTTGCTTTTATATATTAATTCATCTCTCTTTAACACAACGTGATCGACAAAATTTGTACAACACTTAACTTGAATGGGTTGGTGCTCTCAGAACCCCGACAGGTCCCCGTTTCGTAACAACTTTGTCAAGGGGGAGTCACCAATTCCGGTAACTGCCTCAAGTACATATCAAGCGTTGCTTTGCCTAACAGTCAGCAGTGGGTTGAGATCCTGGGGAACCAGGTATAATTCCATCTGTAGCTCCGTGACCATGGGCAAGTTACATAACCCTCCATTGCCTCAGGTACAATATATACTACTTAGATTGTAAGCCCATCAGAGACAGTACTAGTACCTGTATAGGATCAGACCCTATTTCTCATCAGAAACATTCAGACTACTGGTACAATCATTAACATTATCCCAATTCGATTATTGTAATGCCATATATGCTAGCTGTAAGGAGTACCTGTTGAAAAAACTCCAAACAGCTCAAAACGCTGCAGCCAGGTTCATATATAAAATCTCTCGTTTTGAAAGTGACTCCCCTTTATTAATCAAATTACACTGGCTTCCCATCAAAGCAAGAATCACATTCAAATTATGTACCTTTATCTTTCAAATACTAAATGGCACAGCTCCAGACTATAGGGTACCATTAATAAACTTACCTCAAAGAAACACTAAATATGAGGCAAGAAACTATCTCAGACAACACCTCCCAATTTGCAAAAAAGTGATCTAGAAAACTGTCCACTTTGCAGACTTCGCTTACTAAGGAACCAAATGGTGGAACTCCTTACCACCCAAAATAAGAAATGTACAGGAATATGCTAGATTCCGCAAAATCCTCATATCGTTCCTATTCAAACAAACCCTCACAAAGAACGACCATATCTCAAACAATTAATTATTACCTGAATTAGTTATTACTCTATTTACCATTAACTTTCTCTTTGCTTCATGTACAATTTTTTATTCATAACTAGTAAAAGAGGCCCGTTTCCAACAGAAAGGAAACGGGTGCTAGCAAGGTTCCAGGGCCCCCTCCCTACCTCCCTCCTATGAGTTCCAGGCCCCCTCCCCCTTGAGTTCCATGCCCCCCTACCTGTCTCCCTCCCTCCCTCAGAGTTCCATGCTCCCCCAACCTGCCTCCCTCCCTCTCTTCCGAGTTCCAGGAACCCCTCCCCTTCGCGTTCCAGGACCGGCCCTCCCCTCCCGGTCGAGTTCCAGGACCCCCTCCCTCGTCCCATGCCCTCCGAGTTCCATGCACCCACTGTCGTCCGAGTTGCACAACCCCGTGCCTCCCTCCCTCTCTCTCTCTGGCCTCCAAGTGCAAGCATGACATGTGCGGCTGCCCCTCCCATTCGTAAGTGCCGACCGTTCTTTAAAACTTTTTACCTCATGCTCCGCCAGCAACAGTGAAGTCGAGCAGGCACGGAACGGCGCTTCAGACTGCCTTCAGTATCGCTTCTGTTTCAGCTGTGCCTCTGGTCCCGCCCTTCCGCAAACAGGAAATGAGGGCGGGACCAGAGGCATAGCTGAAACAGAAGTGAAAGCGAAGGCAGTGTGAAGTGCCATGCTGTGCCTGCTCAACTTCACTGTTGCTGGCGGACCAGGAGGTAAAACGTTTTAAAGAACAGCCGGCACTTACGAAGCGGAGGGGCAGCCGCACACGTCCTGATTGCACTCGGAGGCCACAGAGAGAGGGGGGGGGGGGGGGCTCGGGGCGGTGGAACTCGCGCAGGCCGGTGGAGGAGGGGGGGCGTGGAACTCGGACGGGAGTGGAAGGAGGGAGGGAGGGAGGTAGGTAGGGGGCATGGAACTCGGAGGAGAGGGGGGCCATGGGATGCGAGTGGGAGGAGGGAAGGAGGGAGGGAGGGGTCATGGAACTCGGAGCGGCAATTCTGTACTCACCTCCAGTTGCTGGTGCTGGGTTCCCTTCCCTCTCACTTCCCATTGGTCCGCCCTGTGATGTCATCCCCATGGCGGACCAATGGGAACTGTATTTCGAACCCAGGCATCCAGACGGAGGTGCAAATTATTATATAGGATAGATTTTCTAAATGTTAAACATCCATAGCTATCCCATTATGTTTATGAAACTGTATTGTAAAATTGGATTCTTACAACAAATGACTTTCTTATGCATTACAAAAGGTACAGAAAAGAGTGATGAAAATGATAAAGGGGATGGGACAACTTCCCTATGAGGAAAGGCTAAAGCGGCTAGGGCTCTTCAGTTTGGAGAAAAGGCGGCTAAGAGGAGATATGATAGAGGTCTATAAAATAATGAGTGGAGTGGAACAGGTAGATGTGAATAGTTTGTTTACTCTTTCCAAAAGTACTAGGACTAGGGGGCATGCAATGAAGCTACAAAGTAGTAAATTTAATATGAATGGGAGAAAATGTTTCTTCACTCATTGTGTAATTAAACTCTGGAATTCGTTGCCAGATAATGCGGTAAAGGCAGTTAGCTTAGTGGGGTTTAAAAAGGGTCTGGATGGCTTCCTAAAGAAAAAGTACATAAACCATTATTAAATTGACTTGGGAAAATCCACTGCTTATTTCTGGAATAAGCATCATAAAATGTATTGAGCTTTTCTGGGATCTTGCCAGGTATTTGTGACCTGGATTGGCCACTGCTGGAAACGGGATACTGGGCTTGATGGACCTTTGGTCTGTCTCAGTGTGGCAATACTTATGTACTTATGGGGGCCCAGATTGACCGGGTGGAATAGCGGGTGGATGGCTGCAAGAATTTCTTGGCGGCGGTGAACTTACAGGGGACTTTCAAGAGCTACTCATTAAAATTGAAGACCTGGAGAACCACAATAGATGAAATAACTTGAGAATCCAGGGCTTCTCTGAAACTGTGGAATTTAAAGACAGTGCAGTGCAGAATTTGTAATAAAAGCAGTGGATCCCCCCACAGCTGTAATAGGCACACCGCTCGTTGGGGCCCCAAATTACTGAGCAGGTCCATGATATGTGTTGACCATGAGACCGTGCTGTGGAAAGCCCGGGAGCATGGGGTTCTTCACTGCCAGGGACATAATATTGAAATATCTCAGACCTTGGCTAGGGTGATTTTGCTCAAGTGCAGAGCATTTCAGGAGGTTACTCAGGAATTGAAAAACCTGTTCCATCCCAGAGACAGGGGGTGATCAGGTGGAGGCTGGCGGATTTCCGTTGCTAGGAGGTGGAGGGCCCTCATTGTAGGCAGTGTAACAGAGACCAGCATGGAGAAGGACCTGGACCTATGTCAACTGCCTCTGCCCTGCTTGCTTAATATTTTCCCTCTTTGTGGTTTGTTTTACTCATCTGACAATTGGGCAGTGGTTAGTGCAGCGGACTTTGATCCTGGGGAACTGGGTTCGATTCCCACTGCAGCTCCTTGTGACTCTGGGCAAGTCACTTAACCCTCCATTGCCTCAGGTACCAAAACTTAGATTGTGAGCCCTCTAGGGACAGAGAAAGTAACTGCATATAATGTGTACAGTGCTGCGTATATCTGGTAGCGCTATAGAAATGATTAGTAGTAGTAGTGGGCAGGGGATAAAGTTGTTGCATGGTGAGTGTGATGTTCGGGTGGTATGCATGTTGGGGCTGGGTGCAGGGGGGTTGGGGTTGGATGCTGTGTGTATTTGGGGAGTTTTGTTTTTATAATGGGAATGTGGGAACTCTCTAGGAGTATCACTTTCTTGTATGGTGGAGTAGGAGTGAGGTGGATTCCCATTTTGGGTTGGGGTGGTGGTGGGTGGGGAAATTTGGGAAGAGCTTGCTGGGTGGGGGATTTTAGGGAAGGACAGTTGGAGGGACTTCATGGGGGGGGGGGCAGTGATAGGTGGTAGGGAGATGGCTAGGATGGTTTATAGGGGGTTATGGAACCTTCTGCTTAGTGTACAAGCAAATAGAATGTTAGGTGTTATTAGGAAAGGAATGGAAAACTAAAATGAGGATGTTATAATGCCTTTGTATCGCTCTATGGTACTACCGCACCTCAAATATTGTGTGCAATTCTGGTCACCGCATCTCAAAAAAGATATAGAGGAATTAGAAAAGGTACAGAGAAGGGCAACGAAAATGATAAAGGGGATGGGACGACTTCTCTATGAGGAAAGGCTAAAGTGGCTAGGGCTCTTCAGCTTTGAGAAAAGATGGCTGAGGGGAGATATGATAGAAGTCTATAAAATAATGAGTGGAGTGAAAGGGGTAGAAATGAATCGCTTGTTTACTCTTTCCAAAAATACTAGGACTAGGGGACATGCAATGAAGCTAAAGTAGTAAATTTAAAACGAATCGGAGAACATATTTCTTCACTCAACATGTAATTAAACTCTGGAATTAGTTGCCAGAGAATGTAGTAAAAGCAGATAGCTTAGCGGGGTTTAAAAAAGGTTTAGAGAGTTTCCTTAAAAAAAAAAAAAAGTCCATAAGCCATTATTAATATGGACGGGGAAAATCCACTGCTTATTTCTAGGATAAGCAGCATAAAATGTATTGTACTGTTTTGGGATCCTGCCAGGTACTTATAACCTGGTTTGGCCACTGTTGGAAACAGGATGCTAGGCTTGATGGACCTTCTGTCTGTCCCAGTATGGCAACACTTATATTCTTATGGAGAAACCTTCAGGAAGAATGCTATCCTTTTTAAACTCAGAGCCTTAACTTGCCCTTTAAACACTAGTTATAGATTCTGGAGTTTAGGAGATTATGAGCTTCTAACAAACTTGAACCACGGAAGGGTGGGGTTGTGGTTTTTTTGCTAAGGAACTGAGGGTGGAGATTAAATTAGTGAGAAGTGATGGAGGGGTATTTCTTAGTGGTAGTATTTAATGGACACACCTCTATGGTGGTTAACATGTATGCCCCCAGTGCAGGTCAAGGGACCTATTTTGATTGCTGTTTGGCAAAGATTTTGCAGTACCGGTGGTGGTGGGGACTTTAACTTAACGTTTTCAACATTTGTTGATGGAACACCTGCTGTGTCTTTTTAACTCTTTGGGGGAGGGATCCCAATTTCCCTATTTTATGAGATTGGTATGTGTGTGGGGAGGGGGGAGGGGGGCAGGGTTACCATTATACTGTAAGGAGGGTAAGGATCTGACTTAGTATGGGTCCTATATAGACAGCTGCATGGGAGTGGGGACAGTGGGAATCCTGTGGGGATCCCACAGGGATGGACCGGGGATGGAGGAGATTACTTGCGGCAGGGACGGGTTGGATTTCTGTCCCCGTGCAACTCTCTAGTCCTATCACACAATTTCCTTACTTGGTACAGATACCAAGATTCTAATTTATAGGCTGATGTGTTCTGTGCCCCATCTTGTTCACTCAGACCAATCTGCATTTAAAATTGGAAGGTATACTGGGAACAATATCTGGAAGGTGTTAAATATAAGTAGATTGAGCTAAGCGCATCAGAAAAACACACACACATTGCAGTTGCTGGAAAATACATTAACATTAGCAGCAGCAAAACAGAAAAGGAAGTCAGCTCATATTTCTAGAAGGGTGATATGATAACATCTCTCCTTGAAAATGCCAAGGACCTTGACTGTGAAGCTCCTGAATAGGGAGTCCTGTAAATTTGGTGTGAAGGAATTTGGAATAGTACCCCTTCTGCTATAACTGAATGGGAGTTATCAAGACAGACAGATGACCAGTGACAGATTTTCTCCTGTAGTCCCAAATGGTTTAACGGACTTTAAAGTCATAAGAACATAAAAATAGTCATACTGGGTCAGAGCAGTGGTCCATATAGCCCAGTATCCTGTTTCCAACAGTGGCCAATCCAGGTCACAAGTACCTGGCAGAATCCCAAATAGCAGCAAGATCCCAGAACCCCAAAGAGTAACAAGATCCCATGCTACCAATCCCAGGGCAAGCAGTGACTTCTCCAATATCTATCTCAATAGCATACTATGGAATTTTTCTAGGAAGTTGCCCAAACCTTTTTTTAAACCCAGATACGTTAACTGCTGTAACCACATCCTCTGGCAAAAAGTTCCAGAGCTTAACTATTCGTTGAGTGAAAAAATATTTCCTCCTAGTCGTGTGCTTGTCTTATATGGGTACATACCATGGGACAGACATGAACTGTTGTGGCCATATGGCCTAACATCTACTGCATGTTCCAATTTGATAGTTACTGACTCTAATAATGGAATGAAGGAGTAGTCTAGTGGTTAGTACAGCAGACTTTGATTCTGGGAAACTGGGTTTGATTCCCACTGCAGCTCCTTGTGACTCTGGGCAAGTCACTTAAACCTCCATTGCCCCAGGTACAAATAAGTACCTGTACATACTATGTAAACCACTTTGAACAGACTCTGACAAGTGTAGAAGGTATTTCAGCAGGGTCTCTGTAGGACAGGAAAGGGGATCTATGGCCTTTATGTCACACCAGATGGCAAACCTCCTCTATTTAAAAGAATAACAACTCTTAGTGGAATCTTTCCTGGAAGCCAGCAAGACCCGGGAGACACCTTTCGAAAGACCCAAGGAAGCAAATTCTAGGCTCTCAACATCCAGGCTGTGAGAGCCAGACACTGGAGGTTGGGATGTAGAAATGACCCGTCATTCTGTGTGATGAGGGTCGGAAAACACTCCAATCTCCACTGTTCTTCGGAGGACAATTCCAGAAGAAGAGGGAACCATATCTGTTGCGGTCAGTAGGGCGCAATCAGAATCAAGGTTCCGTGGTCTTGCTTGAGTTTCAACAAAGTCTTTCCCACCAGAGGTATTGGAGGATACACATACAGAAGGCTTGTCCCGCAATGTAGAAGGAAGGCATCTAACGCTAGTCTGTCGTGGGCCTGAAGCCTGGAACAGAACTGAGGGACTGTGTGGTTGATCTGAGTGGCAAAAAATCTACTGAGGGGCTGCACCACGCTCGGAAGATCTTGCGGGCTACGCCCATATTTAGAGACCACTCGTGCGGTTGCATTATCCTCAGCCTGTCGGCCAGTTTGTTGTTTACATCCACCAGATAAGTGGCTTGGAGAAACATGCTGTGTTGGCGAGCCCGATGCCACATCGAGATAGCTTCCAGTGCCCCCCTGCTTGTTGGTGTAATAGATTTCAACCTGATTATTTGAATTAGAATAATTTGAAGGGACAGCCGATCTCTGAAAGCTTTTAGAGCATTCCAGATCACTTGGAGCTACAGGAGACTGATCTGAAGATTTGTTTCCTGGAGGGACCAAGCTCCTTGAGTGTGAAGCCCATCTACATGAGCTCCCCATCCCAGGAGAGATGCATCCATCATCAGTACCTTTTGCGGCTGAGGAATTTGGAATGGAAGTCCCAAGGTCAAATTGGACTGAAGTGTCCACCATTGAGGGGAGCATACAAGCTCCGGAGACACTTGGATGACATTCTCTAGATTCCCCATGGCTTGGTACCATTCGGATCATGACCCCTGACTTCAAAAACCGGAGAAAGAGGTCCCAACAGGACAGGGCATGCAAATAATTCAAAAAGTAAAAAGACAGGGGATACTCAATGAAGTTGCATGGAAACAATTTTAAAACAAATAGGAAGAAATATTTTTTTCACTCAAAGAATAGTTAAGCGCTGGAACTTGCTGCTGGAGGATGTAGTAACAGCACTTAGCATATCTCGGTTTAAAAAAAAGGTCTGAACAAGTTCTTGGAGGAAAAGTCCATAGTCTGCTATTGAGACAGACATGGGGAAGCCATTGCTTGCCCTGGGATTGGTAGCATGGAATGTTGCTACTAATTGAGTTTCTGCCAGGTACTTGTGACCTGGATTGGCCACTGCTGGAAGCACTGGGCTAGACGGACTATTGGACTGACCCAGTATGGCTATTCTTATGTAACTCTGAAACATGGCGCACTGAGTGTAAGAACTAAATGTACACTCTAGTCCAAGCTTCTAATGTATCTAAAAAATTTATTATTCTGTTTTTGCCTCCAAAGCAATCTTCTTTTCGAAGTCTCTCTTTGCCTTCCTTATCAGCGCTTTGCATTTGACTTGCCATTTCTTTTAGCTCTAATAGCTTCCTTCACTTCACTTTTTAACCATGCCAGCTGTTGTTTGCCCTTCCTTCCTCTTTTTTAATACATGGAATATGCCTGGTAATTTTTGAGTAGCATTCATGCCTAATGTAAATTTTGACCTTTGCAGCTGCTCCTCTTGAGTTTTTTTTTTTTTTTACCGTATTTCTCATTTTGTTGTTAAATTGCAAGAGAATTGTGAAGGCCTTTCGAGACTGGACATCCAAATGGCAGATGATGTTTAATGTGAGCAAGTGCAAAGTGATACATATGGGAAAGTGGAACCCAAACTATAGCTACGTGATGCAAAGTTCCACATTAGGAGTCACTGTCCAGGAAAATGTTCTAGGTGTCATAATTGATAATATGTTGAAACCCTCTGCTCAGTGTGCAGCGGTGGCTAAGAAAGCAAATAGAATATTAGGAATTATTAGGAAAGGAACGTAAAACAAAAATGAGAATGTTATAATGCCTTTGTATTGCTCTATGGTGTGACCACACCTCGAATACTGTGTACAATTCTCCTCAACTAATCTAAAAAAAGATACAGCAGAATTAAAAATATAGAGAAGGGTGATGAAAATGATCAAGGGGATGGGACGACTTCCTATGAGGAAAGGATAAAGTGGTAGGGCTCTTCAGCTTGAAGAACAGACGCCTGAGGGGAGATATAATAGAGGTCTATAAAATACTGAGTGGAATGGAACGGTAGATGTGAATCTCTTGATTACTCTTTCCAAAAATACCAGCACTAGGAGGCATGAAGCTACTAACTAGTAAATTTAAAACAAACTGGAGAAAATATTTCTTCAATCAATGTGTATTGAAGTCTGGAATTTGTTGCCAGAGAATCTGGTAAAAGCAGTTACCTTAGCAGGGTTTAAAAAAGTTTGGATAATTTCTAAAATAAAAGTCCAAAAGCCATTATTAAGATGAACTTGTGAAAATTAACTGATTATTTCTAGGATAAAGCAGCATAAAATCAATTTTACTATTTTGGGATCCTGCCAGATACTTGTGACCTGGGTTGGCCACTTTTGGAAACAAAATATGGGGCTTTGATGTACCTTCGTTCTGTCCATGTATGGCAACATTAATTTTTTTGTTACATTTGTACCCCACGCTCTCTCACTCATGGCAGGCTCAATGCGGCTTACATATTGTATACAGGTACTTATTTGTACCTGGGGCAATGGAGGGTTAAGTGACTTGCCCAGAGTCACAAGGAGCTGCCTGTGCCTGAAGTGGGAATCAAACTCAGTTCCTCAGTTCCCCAGGACCAAAGTCCACCACCCTAACCACTAGGCCACTCCTCCACTCCCAGCGTTCTTATATGCTTACTTTATACGCACATATGCAGATGTGCAATTTTATAAAAGCCAACATGTGGAAAAAGATTTACAGAATTGCCCCCATATTGGACACATGGGGAAAAAAAAGGGGTTGAATTAATATACACCTAAAACTTAACAGTAGCACCAATCAAGGCTTTTTTCTGTAACCACCTCAAAGTTTCTGGGATGGTGCAGGAAATCAAAATTTAAACAATTAAAACAAATCATTAGATATGGGAATCAGAAACTTAGTTTCTAAACTCTCAAAGAGTTTCGCTTTGAAAATGCATCTGGTAAGAACAACATAGGTATGAAATAACAGAATATTTTATGAAAGCAGGTACAAAGTATACGTGGAAACTTGAAAAATTCAAAACCTGTTTTTATGCAAGTAAAGCATGTAAAAGGCTTTGATTATTGTCCACATTTATAATGTACATTCTTCTTTAAAGGGGCAAAATAAGATTAGACTTTCAGCCGCTTACCTGTCTGCATAGCGTAAGGTATTCAGGGTATGTTCTGTAGCTACATGGCTAGGTGATATGTTAGCTATCATACATGTTTTTGAGTTTCCAATAAAAGAATCCTTTAGCACCTTCAGGGAGGAAATCAGAGCAGAAGAGTATCTTAGTAAGCTTGATTTGAAAAGGTAATAATAAATCTAACAAACAAAAAATAAATCAAATACCAGTGCTAAGGCTGGGACACATTCTATATCTGGCACCTTAAAAATTGGCGCCGAAACAAAATATGCCTAGGACAGTGGTTTCCAAACCTGGTCCCGGAGGCACCCCAGCCAGTCAGATTTTCAGGATATCCACAATAAATATTCATGAAAGAGATATGCATGCGCTGCCTTCACTGCATGCAAATGTACCTCATGAATATTCATTGTGGATATCCTGAAAACCTGACTGGCTGGGGTGCCTCCAGGACCAGGTTTGGGAACCACTGGCCTAAGCTTATTCTATAAACTACCGTATTTTTCGGACTATAAGACGCACCGGACCATAAGACGCATCTAGGTTTTAGAGGAGGGAAATAGGAAAAAAAATTTTTTCCTCTTTCCCTCCTCTAAAACCTAGGTGCTCCGGTGCGTCTTGTCCGGGTTTTGGACCTCCGTCCCGTACTTACATGATTCCATGTTCCCTGGTGGTCTAGTGACGTCGGGGCAGGAAAGAGCCCCCTCTTTCCTGCCCATCGCGCTGCTCTCCGTGCTTCTCAATGCTTTCTGATGGTCTCGGCGATATGAAATATCGCCGAGACCATCAGAAAGCATTGAGAAGCACGGAGAGCAGCGCGATGGGCAGGAAAGAGGGGGCTCTTTCCTGCCCCAAAGTCACTAGACCACCAGGGAACATGGAATCATGTAAGTACGGAACGGAGGTCCAAAAACGCTACCTTCGGACTATAAGACGCACCCCCCATTTTCCTCCCAAATTTTGGGGGAAAAAAGTGCGTCTTATAGTCCGAAAAATACGGTATGCCTAAAGTACACCTAGGTATGGTTTATAGAATATGCCTAGCACCCGTCTGCGTGACTAAATTTAGTTGTGGGCATTTACGCTAAGTAAAACTTGGTGTAAATGCCTATGCCTAAATTAGGCATGCAGCAGGTGTATTCTGTAACAGCACGCATAGTTTTTAGAAACGCCCATGACCCACCCATTTCACACCCATAGCCATGCCCATTTTTCCAATCTGCGTCTTAGAATTTACACGCATCAATTTATAGAATATGCTTAGAAAGTTGTGCGTGTAAATTCTAATTAATGCCAATTAGTCAACACTTGCTTGTTAAGTGGCAATTATCAGTGCTGATTGGCTTGTTAATTAAGTTACACACATTAATCAGAATACAACCTGATTTGCGCACGCAACTCAAGTCGCACTATATAGAATCTGGGGGATTGTGTCGACACAACAAGGATACTGCAAAGGATAATCATGTTACACCAAACAAGACTTTGCTTCCATCTAGCCTAAAATAAATAAATGAATTGCAACAGTCAGCAGTTTTTAGTCACTGGTCTAAAAAATATATATTGCTACTTTTCAAATTTTATATATAATTAGTCTTTCAATTCATGAAGTTTCTATTGTCAAAACACTTATCTGCACATTAATTACTGGCTCATTTTTTTTTTCTCCTCAGAAGTCCAAGCCCAATGAAAGCCTTTGTTTTGCAGATTTAACCACTCCATCAGGGGCAATCCTTCAGCATACATTCAAGACTTGTCTCATGTCCAAAACATTATGGAACAGCTACATCTAAACACCCAACCAGCCAATCAAATTGAAGGGAACAAAAATAAACCAATCAACTCCTACAAAAGACTTTCCAATCTATAAACATAGTCAACCCTTCAGGTTCAAGAGATCAGAATTTGTAAATCTATTTATGTTAAAGCTGAGTAAGTGTTTTGCCTTGATCACTTTCCCACTTCTATTCTGGTATGACTGAGAGTAACTCTTGATGCAGCGGCTGAATCTGTGAAGTAGATATCGGGTCCATAGTTTAATTACATAAAAAATATAAACCAGACAAAAGTAGATTCTATAAGACAAAACTGGAAATAATTATACCTCTTGCTGCTTTTTGTGATGTGCTGATGTCAGAAGGCCTAACAAGACAGCACAGCAAGAATGGCATTGGGCAGTGGGCTGAGGACCTGGGCAACTGGGTTTGATTCCCACTATGGCTCCTTGTGACACTGGGCATGTCATTTAGCCCTCCACTGCCCCACATGAATTTGGTGTGGAGGAGGGGGAGAGAGGGAGGGACTGGGCGGATATGTGTGTGTGTGGGATGGGAGAAGAAAGAGGTGGTGGTGTGCATTGGTGAGAGATGGACAGGCTGGATGTGTGCATTGCAGGGACAGAGAGGGATGCTTTTGTTTTACTGTTCTATGTATTAAATCCTGCCATGGTCCCTATACTCTCTAAATATCTACCTGTCAAATTATGTTTTAGGCTTTTTAATATTGTACATTTTAGCTTAATTTACATTTTCTGGGACTTCACAATCATGTGGCCAGTGGCCAATGACTAGCAAATAGTTGTGAAATTTGGTTTGATGTGCCACAATGATCAGGTGACCTTGAAAGTATGCCCCAAAATAAAGCTTGAGAATCACTGGTTTATCTACACACAAAGAGGAGCATTCTGCAGGGGAAAGAGGTAAAAATCTTCACACATAACCTGACTTTTCTTGCATTTACACGAATACATTTTGCAACACATTTCACAAAGTGTAAAGCCACATATACACATTTAGCTACATAACAGCAAGAATGTCACAGTAAGGTTTTGCATTCATCTTATTTTTGAAAATAGAGTTGTTTTATGTGCTTAGAATTATGTATACAACTTTGCAGTTAAGGGTAGTGCTGAAATTTAGCTCATTTTCCCCTATATCATTCATAACCACTATATCTATTAAAATAGTACAATACGCACAGTGCTAAAGTAACCATGTTACAGAACAAGAAAAGTGCAACTTAGAAGGCAAGTTATTGTTTCAGAAACAATAATAGATGTTAATCTTTTGTCAAGAACCTAGGTTTTAGGCACCGAAATATAGTACAGTGGCTCATTTTCTTCTTTAAATTTACCTGTGTTAGTTTGCTTTGTCTGAAAGGGGTATGAGCATGCTCCTGATCCAAAGCACGAATACATTCTTTCAGCTACAAAATTAACAGAAAAATACAAAAGTATTTAGACAAGCTATAACACAAATGTGATATTTTATTATTTCACAAAAGAAAAGTTTATAAAGGGTTTTCCAGGTGGCTCAAAGGAACAGTCAGGCCCAGGATGGCAGAGGAGGAGAAAGCAGCCCAATGTGTTCATATGTCCGGAATAAAGGTAGATGGAGTGTGTGTGTGAGTGTTGCTAGTAAAATGTGGGTTGAGTGTGGGGAGGCTGGAAAAATGGTGGGTGAGGTGTGTGTATGTGAGCCTGCCATGGGAAGGGGGTAGAGGGCTGAAGGAAGATGCATGAGGTTGTGTATGCTATGGGGGGAGGGGGGATGAAACAAGGTGAATGGGGTGATATATGACATGGAGGGAGGACTAAAATAAGTTGGACGGGGTGGTGTGTGTTGTGGGCTGGAAAATGGTAAATAGTGTGTGTGTGTGTGTATTATGGGGTACGGGGCTAGAAAAATGTGGCTGGGGGATGTGTGCACCCTGGGGTGGGGGTGGGGAGATGCCAGTCCTTATAATGGGGACATTTTTTGCAAACTTTTCAAACAATGTGCACAGAATACTGATTTTTTTTTTTTTGCACAGAATTCCCCAGGAATAACACTTTAAATCCTAATAAATAAAATAAATACATTATTTACTGCCTTTTTGAAGGGATTCATTCAGGGGGTCTTTTACTAAAGCTTAGCTTATCTGCAGCAGGGCCTATAGGAAGAAAATGGGCTCTGCTGCAGATAACTCGAGCTAAGCTTTAGTAAAAGACCCCCTCAAGGTGGTGTACAGTAAGAATAAATCAAACATGAGCAATAGACAATTACAACACTAAAAATATTCAAATAGCAATACAAAGTGTGGCATAGTATACTACTTACAATGCCAACACAATACATAATAGAACATTTTAAATGACAGTGTAGGGTATGCTTTACTTATTTCTTGTTTGGATTACTGTAATGTTATTTTTGCTGGCCTTCCTCAGTATCTTATTAAATGTCTCAAATCTTTACAGGATTACAACAATTTGGTTATTGGGTCATTTGTGGAATTATGACCACACAACACTTTTTTTTGTTCAATTTCACCGGCTTTTTGTACACTAATCGGGTCAGTTTTAGAGTATTTATTTTGACTCATAACTTAGTGTAGACAGAAGTTCCTTTCTATTATTAATTCACTAGGCCACTCCATTCTTTTCTAGACAAGCATTTAGTCATACTGCTTCCAACGTGCACCCATTTGGAGTCTACTTGACCCAATGCTTTCTTTACCATTGCAGTCATCCATTGAAACAATTTGTCTCCATCTCTCTACTTCTATCGCTCAGAAAAAGTAAAACTTTGCTTAAGACCCAACTTTTTACTCTAGTGTTTGGTATCTCAGGATGAGTGATCCTGGAAAACTGGCTGGCTGCAGAGTTTTCACTATCTGTACCGTGATTTCTTTTCCATTTTGCTATCTAACAGCAAATGACAGCAGATAAAGACCTGTACTATCTGCCTAACACGGTGGCCAGAACAGCACCTGCCACTCTGTGCAGGCTATATACTACTCCATGATCAAATACTGGTACCACACCCAGGGCAGGTGTAAATTTGCCACAATGCCAATTACATATAAGCATATATACAGTGCCTGTATACATAGTAGATGATGACGGCAGAAAAAGACCTGCACGGTCCATCCAGTCTGCCCAAGAAATGTGCCACTTTTTTGTGTATACCTTACCTTGATTTGTACCTGTCTTTTTCAGGGCACAGACTGTACAAGTCTGCCCAGCACTATCTCCGCCTCCCATCATTGGCTCTGGCACAGACCGTATAAGTCTGCCCGGCACTATCCCCGCCTCCCAACCACCAGCCCCGCCTCCCACTACCGGCTCTGTTATCCAATCTTGGCTAAGCTCCTGAGGATCCATTTCTTAAAGCCTAAAAAATAAGATGAGAGAGATATAGCACTAAATGATGAGGTAGATATAACAGTCATCTCAGAGACTTGGTGGAAAGAGGGCAATCAATGGGACACTGTGTTAACAGGGTACAAATTGTATCGCAATGATAGAAAGGACCAAATTAGAGGGGGGTTGAGCTATATGTTAAAGAGGGAATTGAGTCAAATAAAATAAAAATTCCACATGAAACAGATAGCAGCGTGGCAAAGAGGGACTTTTGCGCTGAAGGCAAAAACACATAGTAAAATTTTTTTTAGGTATATTAAAAGCAAGACGCCGTCAAAAGAATCAGTTGGACTGCTAGATGACCAAGGGGTAAAAGCGGCACTCAGGGAAGACAAAGCCATAGTGGACATATTAAATGAATTCTTTGCTTCAGTGTTTACCAAGGAAGATTAGGGAGAGATACCAGTGCCAGAAATGGTATTGAAAACTGAAAAGTCAGAGAAACTGAATGAAATCTCTATAAACCTCGAAGATGTAATGGTGCAATTTGATAAATTGAAGAGTAGCAAATCACCAGGACTGGATGGTATTCATCCAAGAGTACTGATAGAATTGAAACATGAACTTGTAGAACTGTTGTTAGAAATAGATAATTTATCTTTAAAATCAAGCATGGTACCGGAAGATTGGAGGGTGAGCAATGTAATGTCGATTTTTAAAAAAGGTTCCAGAGGTGATCTGGGAAATTATAGACCGGTGAGCCTGATGTCGGTGCTGGGCAAAATGGTAGAGACTATTATAAAGAACAAAAATACAGAGCATATTAAAAAGCATGGATTAATGAGACAAAGCCAACATGGATTTAGTGAAGGGAAATCTTGCCTCATCAATCTATTATATTTCTTTGAAGGAGTGAACAAACATGTGGATAAAGGTGAGCCGGTTGATATTGTGTATCTAGATTTTCAGAAGGCATTTGACAAAGTACCTCATGAAAGACTCCAGAAGAAACTGGAGTCATGGGATAGGAGGTAGTGTTCTATTGTGAATTCAAAACTGGTTAAAAGATATAAAACAGTATTCTCAATGGAGAAGGGTAGATAGTCCAACGTTCCCTAGGGTTCTGTGCTGGGACAGCTGCTTTTTAATATATTTACAAATGATCTAGAGATGGGAGTAAGTAGTGAGGTAATTAAATTTGCTGATGACACAAAGTTATTCAAAGTTATTAAATCGCAAGAGGAATGTGAAAAATTAGACGAACACCTTACGAAACTGGGCATCCAAATGGCAGATGACGTTTAATGTGAGCAAGAGCAAAGTAATGCATGTGGGAAAGAGGAACCCAAACTATAGCTACATGATGCAAGGTTCCACATTAGGAGTCACCGACCAGGAAAGGGATCTAGGTGTCATCGTTGATGATACGTTGAAACCCTCTGTTCAGTGTGTGGTGGCGGCTAAGAAAACAAATAGAATGTTAAGTATTATTAGGAAAGGAGTGGGAAAACAAAAATGAGGATGTTATAATGCCTTTGTATCGCTCCATGGTGAGACCGCACCTCGAATATTGTGTGCAATTCTGGTTACCGCATCTCAAAAAAGATATAGTGGAATTAGAAAAGGTACAGAGAAAGGTGATGAAGGTTCAGCGGTGTGATCTGAAGGGTGGCCGCCGTGGACAGTGTATCCCTACGGGATTGGGATTGTAAATGGTTCCTCCTGATGAAGAACACTTCGAAATGCGATTTCGCATCGAGGAGCTAGAGGAGCTTGAGCGGATTTAAGTGAAACCGGAAGGGGTTCACAGTGGGTGCCTATGGAAGCCTTTGCCAAGCCATGAATTGTCTTTGAGGAAGCCGGGTGTCCTGCTATGTAAAATCTGCTCCATAGTCTTTACCGTTTTTAGTGGAGTAAGAGACTGCTTCAGGATTTTTTGAAATATTTACAAGATTGTAATGAGCCTGGGACAAAAGGACTAACGGAAGATTGTGCTGGATCTTACGGGAGCGCAATGGACATAGTGCTTTAAATTCAATTTAATTACATTGACACGTTTATATGTATATAAAGTGGATACAACATTGCAATGTAATAAGGATAAAGTTCTAGGATGCATGGCTTGTGTGAGTGAGTACGTTGGCTCTACAGAGTTTTATGGGTTTATGGGTGTATTTAAATAAAGTATATGACTATTTAGTAGGAAGTAACAGGGTACTGTGTTTATTGTAATATATATAGTGTACTCTGGGTTGAAACGATATTCCCCAGTATAAGCGAGATTAAATTTGAACTGCCAGACCCTCAAACATTTTTCTAACATTTGGAGACCCCTTCTCAATGTTTCTACTCCCACCAGGGTATCCACTCTATTGGCTATCTTCGTGTCATTCGTAAAAAGGCAAACCTTTCCTACCAACCCTTCAGCAATATCTCCCACAAATATATTAAACAGAATAGGCCCCAGCACTGACCGTGAGGAACTCCACTGCTCACTTTCCTTTCCTCCAAGTGGATTCCATTTATCACCACCCTCTGCCACCTGTTGGTCAACCAGTTTCCTAACCAGTTCACCACTTTTGGTCCTAAGTTCAGCCTTTCAGTTTATTCACGAGTCTTCTGTGGGGGACCGTATCAAGGCTTTGCTGAAATCAAAGTAGATTACATCTAGCGCAAGTCCTTCATCTAGTTCTTTGGTCACCCAAAGAAGTCAATAAGATTAGTTTGGCAGGACTTTCCTTTGGTAAAGCCATGTTGCCTCGGGTCCTGTAACCTGTTGGCTTCTAGAAAGTTAACTATCCTTTCTTTCAGCAGTGACTCCATTATTTTTCCTACCATCGATGTGAGACTTACCGGTCTTTAGTTTCCCACGTCTTCCATCTCCACTTTTGTGAAGGGGGACCATATCCGCTTGTCGCCAATCTCGCAGAACCTCTCCCATCTCTGTCCAGATTCTCAAGCTGTTTATAAACCCTTTCTTCCGTAAACAGCGCAGTATCCACTCCGTTCCCAGATATTCCCTCGGCAACCAACTGCGGTCCTTCTCTATGATTTTCCTCCGTGAACACCGAAGAGAAATAATTGTTTAGCACGTTTGCCTTATTCTCCTCACTCTCCACGTGGAGGGGCATAATCGAACGGGGAAGACCATCTCTAAGGGTGCCCATCTCTGAGGACGTCCCCGAGAATGGGCGGGGCATCCTGTATTATCGAAACAAGATGGGCGTCCATCTTTCATTTCGATAATATGGTTGGGGACGCCCAAATCTCAACATTTAGGTCGGTCTAAGAGATGGTCGATCTAAATGTTGAGATGGTCATCCTTAGAGATGGTCGACCTTAGAGATGGGCAACCTCGGTTTTCGCCGATAATGGAAACCGAGGACGCCCATCTCAAAAACGACCAAATCCAAGCCATTTGGTCGTGGGAGAAGCCAGCATTTGAAGTGCACTGGTCCCCCTCACATGCCAGGACACCAACCGGGCACCCTAGGGGGCACTGCAGTGGACTTAACAAATTGCTCCCAGGTGCATAGCTCCCTTACCTTCAGTGCTCAGCCCCCCAAACCCCACAACTGTACACCACTACCATAGTTGTTAGGGATGAAAGGGGGCACCTATTTGTGGGTACAGTGGGCTTCGGGTGGGTTTTGAAGGACTCACATTTACCACCACAAGTGTAACAGGTGTGGGGGGATGGGCCTGGGTCCGCCTGCTTGAAGTGCACTGCACCCACTAAAAACTGTTCCAGGCAGTGGCGTACCAAGGGGGGGGTGGGGGCGGTCCGCCCCAGGTGCACGCCGCTGGGGGGGTGCCGCGCGCCAGTCAGCATCATTCGTTTCCATGCTCCCTCTGCCCCGGAACAGGGAGTAACCTGTTCCGGGGCAGAGGGAGCATGGAAACGAACGACGCTGACCGGCGCACGGCACTCCCCCCCCCCAGCGGCATTCACCTGGGAGTGAGGGGGTTCTTTCGCCGGGGTGGGGGGTGTCGCGATGCACCCGGGGGGGGGGGCAGGGCGCATCGGCGATCTGCCCCAGGTGTCAGCGCTCCTAGGAACGCCACTGGCTCCAGGAACCTGCATACTGCTGTGATGGAGATGGGTATGACATTTGAGGCTGGCAAAGAGGCTGGAAAAATATGTTTTTAAATTTTCTTTTTTTGGGTGGGAGGGGGTTGGTGACCACTTGGTGAGTAAGGGGATGTCATCCCCGATTCCCTCCGGTGGTCATCTGGTCAGTTCGGCCACCTTTTTGAGGCTTGGTCGTGAAAAAAAAGGGACCAAGTAAAGTCGGCCAAATGCTCGTCAGGGACGCCCTTCTTTTTTCCATTATCGGCTGAGGACGCCCATCTCTTAACCACGCCCCCGCCCCGCCTTCACTATGCTGCTGACACGCCCCCGTGAACTTTGGCCATCCCCGTGACAGAAAGCAGTTGAGGACACCCAAAATCGGCTTTCGATTATGCCAATTTGGGCGACCCTGAGAGGACACCCATCTCCCGATTTGTGTGGAAAGATGGGCACCCTTCTCTTTTGATTATGCCCCTGATAGTCACTCTCATTATCTTTCAGTATTACAATTCCATTCCTATCTTTTCTCCTTTCTCCAATATATCTGAAAAAGGTCTTGTCACCTCTCTTGACATCTTTAGCCATTTTTTCTTCCTCTACCCGTATTTCCCTCTTCGCTTCTTTGAGTTTAATCCAATAATAATAATTCTGTTTCTGTGCCATCTCTATATTGAATTGTATACTCTTGACTTAATGTAAGCCGCTTTGAGCCTGCTTATGTGGGAAAATGTGGGGTAAAAATGCACCAAATAAATAAAAATAAAATAATCTTTTCTGTAATCCTCTCATTGCGTTCTTTTGTATTTCCTGCTTTTATTTTTTCAGCTACGTGTTTGGAGAACCATATAGACTTCCAGTTCCTCTTGTTTTTGTTTACTTTCCTTGCATAAAGATCAGTTGCCATATTTATAGCAGCCTTTAGCTTTGACCACTGATTTTCCACTACTCCTACACCTTCCCATGCCAGCTCCTTCTTCAGGCATTCCCCCATTTTACCAAAATCAGTACATCTGAAATCCAGTACTTTGAGTTTTCTGCGCCCACACTCTGTCTTTGCCCTTATATCAAACCATATCGTGTGATGATCACTATTACATAGGTGGGCACCTACTCGGATATTGGAAACACTTCCTCCATTCATGAGCACTAGATCCAGCATTGACCCTTCCCTCGTGGGTTCTGTCACAATTTGTCTGAGCAAGGCACTTTGACAGCCCTACTTCTTTCCGATTCTGCAGACGGGACGATCCAATCCACATCAGACAAGTTGAAATCTCCCAACAGTAGCACCTCCCCTTTCATACCAATCTTTTGAATATCTTCTATCAGATGCTTGTCTAGCTTCTCCGTTTGTGCCAGAGGTCTGTAGATAACCCCGCGTGGATACAGGTTCCATCTTCTCTTTCAAGGACGATCCATAAAGCTTCTTCCTTTCCCCAGGTTCCCCGCATTTCAGCCGCTCTGATATTGTCTCTCACATACAGCGTCACTCCTCCACTTCTTCAGCCCTCTCTATCCTTCCTAAAAAGATTATAGCCCGGTATGATCACATCCTATTCATGGGACTCATTGAACCACATCTCTGTAATAGCAACAATATCCAAGTTTTCTTCAAACATCAGGGCTTGTAAGTCTTGAACCTTTTTACCTAGACTATGAGCATTTGTGCTCATTGCTTTCCATGTGCTGAGCGAGTTTAGGTGGTTTTCTATATTTAGATGACCTTTCCCTCTGCCTTCATGGTTATCCTGGGGGTGACTTTCTGAAATCCCTTGTTTCCTTTTGTCACCCCCGCCCTCTAGTTTAAATGTTTAGAAACATACTGTCTGAATTTCTCCCCAAGGATCCTTTTTCCTGTCACAGAAAGATGTAGCCCATCATTACAGTACAGCCTATTATTTTTCCACGTATTACCCCATGCTCCTTTGTATCTAAAACCTTCTTCTTTACACCAAGACTCAAGCAACTTATTGAATTTCACTGTTTTGCGTAGTTTTTTTCTCTCCTTTCCTCCATGTGGGAATTAATTCAGAAAAAGCCACAGTTCAAACCAAAGATTTAAGTCCCTCCCCTAGCTTCTGGAATGCTCTCTGTGTTGTAAACTTGTTATTGTTGGCCAGGTCATTTGTCCCTAGGTGAATTACAACATCAGTATTTGAAGCCTTGCTCTCTTCTTGGATCACTTTCAGTATTTGGTCGGTACACCAACCAGGTGATGTTGGTCTTGGGTAGTGACACTTGCTCTACTACCTTGCATATATTAAAATTTGGGGTGAAAGATCACGTGATGTGCTGAGCATGGGAAACAGATAATTTCCAAGTGCTTTGAAGATTGCACAAAATTATTGCCCCATCTCCTTGACAAATACTTTTCTGGATGCAGCAACAAGTAAATTGGTTGTTCAGTGGTGAATAAACAAATACATAAGGAGTCAGCTAATAGAGAGTCTGTGAAAGCTCCCTAAATGAGATAAAGACAGAAGCAAACTGGCTAGTTTCAAGAAGGTGGAGAGTGCGCTAGATGGCAGTCTCCTAACAGAAGCTATGATTATCCAACTTATGGCAATGATAGTCCAGGTGCTGGATAATACTGTCTGATCAGTTAAAAGTATCACAGATCAGAGGATTTTGCCTTGCTTCCCTGCCTCTCTCGACCCCTGCCGTAACCCTGGGCTGGCGGACGTCCTGCCCTGGCACGCATGCTCATTTTTAGTTAAATGAACCAAGCCAAACCCCCCCCCTCATTATTCATAGGAGAGCACCACACACAAGTAACAGAACAAAACAAATTATAGGAACCCCCTCAACTAAGTAGATACCAGAGCTACAGCACCATACTTCTTCTGACACTAGTACATCCTGAAGAATCTCTGCCTGACGTATTAAGAGAATTTAAAGACAATATTCTTCACAAAAAAAAAAAAAGAAAAGAAGTGATAACTTGGGAGCTCGAAGATAGATTGTATGATGTTAGGTGGGGAAAGGATGCCTCTCATATGGGCAGGAGATGTAATGAAATACTTGGGAGTAAATCTTCCCATGAAATTAGAACATTTATATGCAGTGAATGTAGTACCAAGGTTAAAGGTTATGATACAGTAGGTAACAGCAGGAAATAATTACTACGCTCCTTAACGGGCAGAATTTTCCTACACAAAATGTAGAAAAGTGGTTATATATGCTAAAAATGTGCCAGTAAATTCCGAAACAACAGGATAAGCAACGATTAACAGGAATACTATGCAATTTTTGTGGAGAGGGGGTATGCTTAGAATTAAGTTTTGTATTTTTCAATGTTCTTGGAAATCAGGGAACATGGCAGAGTTTATCAAATGCTCTATATAAGAGATTGGTTAGGCGAACAGCAACGCACACCCCACTGTATTTTGAATAGGAGCTAGTCAGACCTCTGAAAGCAAACTATATTGTGCATGCAAAGAACACCCAGCTACATCATCAAGTACTTTAGTTTATTCACATTTGATATACTGCCTTTCATAAAAATCAAAGTGGTTAACAATTAAAATCAAAAACAAAATAAGAAAGGAAAGGAAGTCCAATTTAAAAAGAGAAAGGGAAAACAGAAAAAGCAATTAGAAGAGAGAGGTTGCAACAAAGAGCACAAAAAGCTGACCACTCAGTCAGTTAAGTCAGTGTTTCCCAAGTCCAGTCCTAGAGTATCCCTTTTCAGTCAGGTTTTCAGGATATCTACAATGAATATGTATGAAGGAGATTTGCATATAATGGAGGCAGTATATGCAAATCAAGTTCATGCATATTCATTGTGGACATCCTGAAAACTTGACTGGCAAGAAGTACTCCAGGACGGGAAACACTGGGCTAAGCAATAAGAATAGCAGCCTATTGAAAAGCCATGGTGGAAAAGTGAGTTTTAAGGGCGGTGAAAAGTAAAGGAATGCATTAATAAAATCTGTCTGGGATGTCTAGAGATAGTTTTATAAGAAGAAAGGCTTTGACTATAGAGTAACAGTATGTTTACCCTTCCTTGGAAATCCAGATTTCAAGGGGAGAATGACAAACACAAGGTGGAAGGGAATGCAACTGATTAATAAAAGTAGTAGACAAGCAGAGGAGAATTCTACCATTTCATCAGTTGATATCTAACTATGGTATATGGGGCACAGACTAGTATGCCATCTGGATTATTGCAACTCACTATACGCAGGTTGCAAATACTGAGGAAACTTCAAACAGCCCAGAACACAGCAGCCAGACTCATCTTCGGAAAACCAAAATACGAAAATGCCAAACCCTTACGAGAGAAGCTACACTGGCTCCCACTCAAGGAACGCATTACTTTTAAAGTATGCACATTAGTCCACAAAATCATTCACGGTGAAGCCCCAGCTTACATGTCTGACTTAATAGACTTACCACCTAGAAACGCTAAAAGATCATCCCGAACTTTCCTCAACCTTCACTTCCCCAATTGCAAAGGCATAAAATACAAAACGCTACACGCATCAACCTTTTCTTATATGAGCACTCAATTCTGGAATACACTACCACGCAACCTGAAAACGATCTATGAACTAACCAATTTCCGCAAATCATTGAAAACCCATCTCTTTGATAAAATTTACTGAAAGAATCAAAACACATTAAGTCCGCACACACTATTAGTAATGCAACAATACATTCTCTTCTGAATTCCCATCCCCCAGAATTTTTTACCACATTTATACCTCTACTCATAGAAAAATGTTATACCGAATTGTTCTTCTACTACTGTTCAGTTGCCCTATTAGTTCCCGCTGTTTCTTTTCCATTGTTCCATTGTTCTTCTCCATTGTTCTATTCCCTTAACGACACTTTAACTTTGTTTTCTTCTCCATTGTTCTATTCCCTTAATGACACTTTAACTTTGTTTTCGCATAACCACTCACAATGTAATCCATAACCGAGTTGTAACAAACTGTATTTCCACCATTCACAATGTATTGTAAGCCACACTGAACTCGCAAATAGGTGGGAAAATGTGGGATACAAATGCAATAAATAAATAAATAAATATGCTTACGGACTAGTCTGCCATTATGTGACAACATTGGAAGGGCAGGTACCCACAGTGGACAGTCAGGAGAAATTTGAGGAAAACTTAGTCTTTGTACTATAGATAGATATAAATTATCAATCTATTATTTTAATTTAATTAGTACTTATACCCCCACTAGAGATAGTACTAAATTGGCAGCGCAATGGCAAGAAGACTTAGGTATCCCTGTCTTGGCAGACCTCATTACTGGAAATATATGTGGAGTTTCAGAGATTTTGGCTAATGTGGGCTTGCAAGAGCAGCAATATAAGTTTTCGTTATGAGCATATATATTCCTAAGAAGGCATGAAAAATGGAATTCGAACCAGTGGATGTGTTTCAAATGTGCGGCAGAAGGTAAAATTATGTATTACCTGATAATTTTCTTTCCTTTAGTTGCAGCAGATGAATCCAGGAACTGGTGGGTTGTATCCACCTACCAGCAGGTGGTGAGAGAACACTGAAAGCAGTGAGCCAGCCGGTGGTGGGAGGCGAGGATAGTGCTGGGCAGACTTATACGGTCTGTGCCAGAGCCAGTGGTGGGAGGCGGGGCTGGTGGTTGGGAGGCAGGGATAGTGCTGGACAGACTTATATGGGTCTGTGCCCTGAAGAGGACAGGTACAAATCAAAGTAGGGTATACACAAAAAGTAGCACATATGAGTTTGTCTTGTTGGGCAGACTGGATGGACCATGCAGGTCTTTTTCTGCCGTCATTTACTATGTTACTAGCAGTGACCCTGGACGCCCAGCTCCCTGTCTCCTTAGTATAGGTGATATCCCAAAGCAGAGAAACAATGGGAGACAGAAATAGAACACTCTTCTCAAGGCAAAAGGGCAACAAGCCAAACACAAACAATCTATAAATGTAACCAAGTCCAACTCCATGAACTGAAAAGGAGTCTAATGAACGGTTAAAATTAACTGTCTTGTATCAAATTCTGCTTCTTTTTCTTCTATCTTGCTTAAATGTCTGCAAATGCCAAAAAAACACAGTGAGGTATGAGAAAGTAGGGAGGGATCCTGGATTCATCTGCTGCAACTAAAGGAAAGAAAATTATCAGGTAATATATAATTTTACCTTCCTTAGCATTAGCAGCAGATGAATCCAGGAACTGGTGGGATGTACCAAAGCAATCCCTAAACAGGGTGGGAAGATACCACTCCCCGAGAGAGCACCGCAGTCCCAAAACTTGCATCCCTCCTCACCTGTACAACAAACGAATGGCGTGAAGTCCAAGTAGCTGCCCGACAAATATCCTCCAAGGAAAGAACTGCAGTCTCTGCCCAAGAAACCGTCTGTGCATGAGTCGAATGAGCTTGCAGACGTTGAGGAGGAACGGAACCCTTCAGCAAATACGCAGAAGAGATGGCTTCTTTAATCCAGCGAGCAATCATCACTTTGCAACCTGCATAACCCTGTCTGGGCCCAGCAAAGAGGACAAACAAATGATCCGAACACTGGAACTCATTAGTCAATCGAGAAGATGCAGTTGAGCAAAGTGCTGAGGAAAATCCTCTTTTTGAAAGGAAGAAAAAGAGGCTGATTTAAATGAAAGGCTGAAATCACCTTAGGTAAAAAGGAAGGAACCGTCCACAAGGTGACGCCTGAATCCGAAAACTGCAAAAAGGGTTCACAACAAGACAGAACCTGCAATTCTGAAACTGCGTGCCAAGGAAATAGCCACCAGAAACACCATCTTCAACGTTAGATCTTTCACTGAAGCGGCACACAACGGCTCAAAAGGGGCTCCCTGAAGAGTACTAAGGACTAAATTCAACTTCTAAGACGGACAAGGACCCCGAAAAGGAGGACGGAGGTGGAGCGAACCTTTCAGAAACCGCACCACATCCGAATGAGCTGCGAGAGAAACACCCGCAAGCCGCCCTCGGAAACAAGTTAGCGCAGCAACCTGCACCCGGAGAGAGTTATAAGCCAGCTCCTTCTTTAGGCCATCCTGCAGAAAGGCTTAAATCTGAGAAATCGAGGCCTTAAAAGGAGACCAAGCACGTTTGGCGCACCACGCCTCAAACATGCACCACACCCGGGCATAAGCTGAAGTAGTAGAATGTTTATGAGCAAGGAGCAAAGTGGCAATCACCGACTCATCATAACCCGTCTTCCTCAACTTCGCCCTCTCAAGAGCCAAGCCGTAAGACCAAAGCGGGAGACGTCCTCCATCTGAACCAGGCCTTGATGAAGCAACCCCGTAAAAAATGGAAGCCGCAGCGGGGACTCTACAAGCAGTCGCATAAGATCGGCATACCAAGGCCGACGAGGCCAGTCTGGGGCTACCAACACCACAAGACGCCAATGACTCCTGATCCGATGTAGGAGACATTTGATAAGCGGCCAAGGAGGGAAGGCGTAGAGGAGACCGCCTGTCGGCCATGGTTGAATGGGAGCGTCCAGACCTGCCGAATCTGACTCTTGCCGTCTGCTGAAGAATGCTGGCACCTTTGCATTCCGTTTGCTTGCCATGAGATCCATTACTGGAGTGCCCCACTGCTGACAGATTAGCCGAAAGGCCTTCATCAAAAGTTCCCACTCCGTCGTGTCGAGAAGATTCCGGCTAAGGAAGTCTGCTTGCAAGTT
This sequence comes from Microcaecilia unicolor, assembly GCF_901765095.1. Lineage (NCBI taxonomy): Eukaryota > Metazoa > Chordata > Amphibia > Gymnophiona > Siphonopidae > Microcaecilia > Microcaecilia unicolor. The sequence continues at coordinate 27,122,241 of NC_044032.1, read as the reverse complement.
GCTCTGGCCCATAATGTGTGCCGCTGAAAGACAAGAAGATGGTCTTCTGCCCAAAGAAGCAGATTGTCTGCCTCTGAGGCCAAAGCTACACTCTGAGTGCCTCCCTTGCAATTTATGTAAGCTACCGCTGAAATGTTGTCTGACAGGACTCGAACCGCATGAACCTCCAGAAGATCTTGGAAGTCCCGGAGAGCTAGGTTGATTGCTCTCAATTCCAGGCGGTTGATGGACCACTTTGCCTCCATCTGAGACCACAGTCCCTGAGTCACCCGATGAAGACAATGTGCTCCTCTGCCTGAGAGACTGGCATCTGTCACCACAATCACCCAAGGAGGGGACGCTAAAGGCATCCCGCTCCGTAGGTTGCTGGCACAGAGCCACCAGGCCATGCTGCTTCTGGCACCCAGAAGCCACGCCAGACGACAAAGATAATTCTGAGACGTGGGAGACCAGCGACTTAACAAGGCGCGCTGGGGAGGACGCATACGAGCTCTCACCCACGGAACTACTTCCAGAGTGGCTGTCATCGATCCTAGAACTTGCACGTAATCTCAAGCTCGAGGACGAGAGAACTGCAACAGACTGCGAACCTGCGAACAAAGCTTGAGCCTCCTGCTCTCCAGCAGGAAGACCCGTCCCCAAGCCGTATCGAATAGCACCCCCAGATATTCCAACGTCTGGGAGGGAAGTAAACGGCTTTTGGGAAAGTTGATCACCCAGCCAAGGGACTGAATAAACTCGGTGACTCGAGAGGTCGCCGTCAGATTTCCATGAGCTGAATCTGCCCGAATGAGCCAATCGTTGAGATACGGATGAACTTTGATTCCCTGTTTCCGAAGAGAGGCCGCCACCATGACCATTACTTTGGAAAAAGTACGAGGCGCCATGGCTAGGCCGAAAGGGAGAGCGCAAAACTGAAAATGGCACCTCAAAACTACGAAGCGCAGGAACCTTTGATGAGGGGGCCAAAATCCAAGGCAGTGAGAAACTCTCCTGGCTGAACAGAGAAGATCACCGATCGAACTGTCTCCATACGGAAGTGACGCACCCAGAGGCAATCGTTCACTTTCCGGAGGTCAAGAATAGACCTGAAGGTGCCCCCCCTTTGCGAGGGACCACAAAGTATATTGAATACCGGCCGGTGCCCTATTCGGTTCGAGGAACAGGAACCACCGCCCCAATATCCAACAGCATTTGAAGGGTATCCTGAACAGCCTGCTTCCTGGAAGACGTGACACAGTGAGACTCCAAAAATCTGTCTCCGACGGGAAAGGCAACCTCTAACTTGTAACCGTCTTTTATAATATCCAAGACCCACTGGTTGGACGTTATAGTGGCCCACACCTCGAGATAGAGGGACAGCCGACCCCCTACAGCAACATTCTAGGGATGGACCTGCGCCCCATCATTGGGGAGGCCTACTGGTAGTCTGAGATCTGTTGACAGCTCTCGACGCTCTTTTATCGTTCCGAAAGGAAGGCTTCTGCTGGAACCGGGAACGCTGAAAGGAAGACGTACGACCCGGACGATAACGGCGCATCTCACGAAATCGAGGTCTAGCTGCATTAGATTTAGGAGCAGACCTAGTCCTGTCCTCAGGGAGACAGTGAGATTTAGAATCTCCCAAATCCTTAACTATCTTTTCTAGATCCTCCCCGAAAAGCAACTTCCCATGAAAGGGAAGCCTCGTGAGACGCTGCTTAGAAGTCATATCAGCAGCAGTGATGCAGCCAAAGCAAATGCCGAGCTGACACCGCTAGAGCCATCTGTTTACTACTACTACTTGACATTTCTAAAGCGCTACTAGGGTTACGCAGCGCTGTACAATTTAACATAGAAGGACAGTCCCTGCTCAAGGAGCTTACAATCTAAAGGACAAATGTACAGTCAGTCAAATAGGGGCAGTCTAGATTTCCTGAAAGGTATAAAGGTTAGGTGCCGAAAGCAACATTGAAGAGGTGGGCTTTGAGCAAAGATTTGAAGATGGGTAGGGAGGGGGCTTGGCGTAAGAGCTCAGGAAGTTTATTCCAAGCATAGGGTGAGGTGAGGCAGAATGAGCGGAGCCTGGAGTTGGCGGTGGTGGAGAAGGGTACTGAGAGGAGGGATTTGTCCTGTGAGCGGAGGTTACGGGCGGGAACGTAAGGGGAAATGAGGGTAGAGAGGTAATGAGGGGCTGCAGACTGAGTGCATTTGTAGGTCAGAAGGAGAAGCTTGAACTGTATGCGGTATCTGATTGGAAGCCAGTGAAGTGACCTGAGGAGAGGGGTGATATTTTTTTTTTTTTTTGTTACATTTGTACCCCGCGCTTTCCCACTCATGGCAGGCTCAATGCGGCAGGCAATGGAGGGCTAAGTGACTTGCCCAGAGTCACAAGGAGCTGCCTGTGCCGGGAATCGAACTCAGTTCCTCAGTTCCCCAGGACCAAAGTCCACCACCCTAACCACTAGGCCACTCCTCCACTCCACTATGAGTATATCGGTTCAGGCGGAATATAAGACGTGCAGCAGAGTTCTGAACGGATTGAAGGGGGGATAGATGGCTAAGTGGGAGGCCAGTGAAGAGTAGGTTGCAGTGAGGAGGCCAGTTTGGCCGAGGCCCTGACCAAATCATAAAGAGCATCCGCCAAATAAACGAGCGCTGACTCCATTGAAGCAGAAGCCAAAGACCCAGAGGTCAAATTCTGATCTTGCTCCAGACTCTGTTGAAACCAAGCCAGAGAAGCTCTGGCCACATAAGACCCAGAAACAGAAGCCTGTAAGGTTACCGCGGCCACCTCAAAGGAACGCTTAAGGGAAGCTTCAAGACGTCTGTCCTGCATGACCTTAAGTGCCACTCCCCCTTCCACCAGGAGAGTGGTTTCTTAGTGACAGCAGTCACCAAGGCGTCCACCTTAGGCAGAGAAACGGCCTCCAGGGAAGAAGGAGCCACCAGATAGAGCCGAGTAATTGCCGTAGCCACTTTTAAAGACCCCTCAGGATCAGCCCATTGAGCGGAAATAAGCTCTTGAATAGACTCATGCATGGGAAAGGCCCTAGAGGGTTTCCTTGTGCTCGCCATCCAAGGATTAACTGCAGCCGCGGAGAGTTCCTCAGGATCAGAGATATTAAGAGCTGCTAAAGCTTCGCATATGAGAGAAGAAAGCTCCTCACGATGAAAAATGCGCACAGCAGCAGGATCATCCTGCTCCCCCATCAGAGGCTCACCCTCCTCAAAGTCATCCAATTTAGAGGGTCTAGAGGATTCCCTGGACCCCTTCACTACTGAAGGAGGGGAAGACCCAGGCACCTCAGAACCCCCATCAGGGAGAACAGACAAACGTCTGCGTTTAGAAGCCATGTCCTCAGCAGACAAAGGAAGACAAAAATCATCCTGAGAAGCAAGAGCCTCCCTGGGTTCAAAAATGGACTGAGGGAAACAAGGAGTCCCCGAAGACATACCCCTCTTGAGCAAATAAGCCTGATGCAATAACAGAACAAAATTGGGGGAGAAACCCATCTCAACCCCAGCAGGGCCAAAAGCACCACTGAAAGCACTAGGAGGACCTGCAGCACCACTGCTCCCCATAGCCACTGAAGTGGGAAGGTGACTCCAGAGGAGAAAAAAGCACAGGCTCTAAAGGCGCTTCTGAAAGCAGTGCAAAACTGCGGGCAGCATGGTCCAAAACGCGGGCAGAGTAGTGACAGCTTCCCTGCCTCTGCTGTCGCTTCAGCACAACGCGCCACGCAGAGCCCCACTGCCAAATGGCAAGAGCCGCAGTGGGAACATCTCTTCACCGCCTCCGTGGCCATAACTGCCTCAAACGCGCTCACTGGACCCCGCCGCCCCATTACCACACCAAGAAGTGCGAGGTACTCACTGGCGCCGGAGGAAACCGTATGGAACGGCTGTCATTCTCCCGGGGAGCCCAAAATGGCGCTCCCATCCTCCCCACAGCCGAAAAGAAAGTTGAGTCAAAGCAGCCGATTCCAGCAGAGAAAAAAATAAATACATTCTCTGTTTCACCCTCTGCACTTTAAGCAAGACTGAGTAAAAGGGCTAACAGGCTTTTCTCTGTAGATTTTTCCTCTTTTTTTTTTTTTTAATTGGCTTCCAGCTACTCAAGGTGTGAGGAGAGATATTGATTTTCTTTTTTTTTTTGCAGCAAAGAGGGAGGCAACAGAAAGAGAAGGATAGGGGTAGGGCAGGGACCTGCAGCACAAGTATGTCCTTAAGGTCGGCACCCTCAGCCAGACACCACTACTACTACTACTATTTAACATTTCTAGAGCGCTACAAAGTGTACGCAGCGCTGTACAAACACAGAAGAAAGACAGTCCCTGCTCAAAGAGCATTCAACTGGGCAAAGGGCCCAGGAGAACCGCAAGAATCCAGGAGCTGGTAAGGATCCGTCCACCACCTGCTGGAGATAGAGATATACTGAGGAGACAGGGAGCTGGGCGTCCAGGGTCACTGCTTTCAGTGTTCTCTATCTCCACCTGCTGGTAGGCGGATACAACCCACCAGTTCCTGGACTCATCTGCTGCAAATGCTAAGGAAGATACTTTACTGGTTCATCTATTTTGAGGTTGTCAATTAATGCAGGATTACTGGGAGAAAGTGGTGCACTTTTTTGAGCAACTATTGCAGCTGTCATTGATTTAAAATGAGATAAATTATGATGTATCATTTGTATTCCACTGACATTTATCATTATGTCTGTTATAGATTTCTTCTAGTATACTGTTTTTATGTATATAGTTCTGACACTAACATTTTTCCTAGGCAAACTAAATCCTAGCAATACCTTCAAATTTATCTCATTTATTTTATTTATATTTTAATTTGATCATTTTACAGTTGTTATGCTGTTAATATAATTATCAATATACCTGTTGTACACTGCCTTGGGTGAATCTCTTCATTAAAGCAGTTGTTAAATACCAATAAATAAGCAAATAAAATAAGAAATAATATAACTTACAGCTAGAAGACTCTGGTTTATTTCAGCCCCTTCCATCTTTGTCTGCTTGTCCGATTCCCTGGCATCAGCTGCTCTCTCGCTACCAGCCAAATCAATAAAAGAGATTCTGCGGAAAAATTAAACATTAGTGATTCATTTTTATTCTTTCCAACTGAATGGAATGTTGGAAAGAAATTAGGTATAATAAATCAAAATAAAATGTCTGTCTGGCCCATCTATCTGACAGCAAAATAATTCTCCTAAAATTTAATGAAATAGGACCAAATGTGGCATGGAGGAAAAACCAGTAAATATAATGTTATAAACTGGGCCAGATCAGATCAGGTGTTCTCCTAAAAATAAAGCCCTCCAAAAATGGCCCAATGCATTTCAATATCTCCTCTCCCAGACACAGACACACAGAGGCCAATGCATAAAGCGGGGTTACTAATGACTGAATGTACATGTTGATGGCCAAGCAACGCAGAGAGGGGTTGAATGCAGGTGTTAACCTTAATGGAAAACATGGCTGCATATTGCATTCAAATGCATGGTAATGAGGCTATCTAGTGCTCTGTGGCTATGCAGAGAAGAAAACAGTAGTTTCTAATGCACCGACAAGGCAAGAAATTTAGTGGAAAGGATTTAATGCCAGTTTTTAAGATTTAACTACCAGTTTATAACTGAAACTTGGCTCTGCCCTGATGACTCTGCTTAAGTCGCAGCCCTCTGCTATGGTGGTTATCTCTTCTCCCATACTCCTCGCCCTACTGGTTGCGGTGGTGGTGTTGGTCTATTACTCTCACCCTCTTCCAAATTTCAATCTCTTCTTACACCTCAGTCTCTTTGTTTTTCTTCCTTTGAAGTCCACTCTGTCCGCCTATTCATTCCTTTGCCTCTTCGAATAGCAGTTATTTAAAGTCCTCCTGATAAATCTCTTTCATCCTTTCTCAGCAACTTTGACGCTTGGCTTTCCTTCTTTCATGATCCTTCCTCCCTCATCCTTGGCGACTTTACCATTCATGCCAATGATCCCTCCAACCATAGGCGGTCGGTGGCCCAACTGTTTGGGGAGGCGAAAGGGGGCGGGGTTAGGGGTGGAGTCAGGGGTGGGGCTTATAGCCACAATTAACACAGAAAAAAATAAGTAAAAATAAAATAGTCACAATACCTTTTATTAAATTTAGATATTAGATATGTATCATATGTCAAAGAATAAAGTGGTTGCTCAAAGCATATACTAACCACAATCGCTCAACTGCAAAACAGTATGCACAAATTTGTGCAAGAACACACTCAGAACCTTACTGTACCATAACACTAGGCAGACCCTAATACACCAATATACCACCCATATAGAAAATGCAGACCGTCAACAATATGAAACAAGGGACCATAATATCACAATTCTCATGTAGAGCCACAAAACACCCTTTTAGGGTGAATAGTGTTCACAATGAGCTCCTTTTATTAACAACTATATGTAGATCCTTCAAGAGGTAGTGTGTCATGATTTAGGCTCTAAAACCCTTTCCGATGTTTTGGTGCCACCTCAGTAATGCCAATACACAATCTCTCCACTGCAAAACACTATACACAAACTTGTGCAAAAACACACTCATAACCTTAGCAAACCATAACAGCACTAATTCCAAGGACAGGATGAGCTACAACCTTATGCGTGGAAAAGCAGCACTGTAATTACACCGGGCTCTAAACACCAGTACACAACCTATTGAAACAAAAAAAAAAAGGGCTGTAAATACTACACACTAGTAGAATACTGCACCTTGATTACACATGAAAAACACACGACACAACAGATATGAAGGCAAAACTGGAAAGTTACCTCAAGAAGTCAGACTCAACATGCAGCAATACTAGAAAAATTGAAACTTACATGCAAAATATCACAGATGCATATTTCCAAAAGCTGACATATTCCAGTTAATAAATTCTGAGTAAAATACTTTTTTCTACCTTTGTTGTCTGATCATTTAGTTTTTCTATTCTTTGGTCCCAGTGTCTTCTTTCCATTTGATATTTTTTCTCTCAACATGTCCACCATCCTCCTGTGTCCTTATGCGTCCTGTCTACCATCTTTTGCCCTGTCCCTATCCTTTCTCTAGTTTCAGCATCTGCCCTCAAAGTGTTCCAATCCAGCCCTTAAATTCAGCAATTTCCCCTCCACCCAAATCCAGCATGTCCCCCCTCCATCCATGTGCATGAACTTCCTCTGTCTTTCCTGCCCTCCATCCATGTCCAGCATTTCTCCTCTCTCCCTTCCACTCCATCCGTGTGCATCTCCTTCCTTTGTCTTTCCTTCCTTCCATCCTTGTCCAACATTTCTCCTCTCTTCCCTCCCCTCCATCCATGTCTTTCTCTTCTACCCTTCCATCCAGTACCATCCCTCTTTCTCTCTCCATCCTTCTACCCATTACCCTCTCCCAATCCTTCCGTCTATTGTCTCCCTCTCCTTCCATCCATTGTCTCCCTCTATCTCCCCTTCCTTCTAAACAGTTCTCTCTCTCTCTCGACCCTTTTCCATTCAGCATGTCCTCTCTATCCCCATCCTTCCAGTGTCTTTCCTCTTTACCTCCCTACCCTTACGTCCAGTGTCTTCCCTCTTTCTGCCCCCTCCTTCCAGCATTTTCCCTCTTACTTCCTCCTTTCATTCAGCATTTCTCCATCTGACAGCTAGGGTCTCCCCCAGTTTCTCCCCAGCAGCTTCTCTCTCTCTCTCTCTCCCCCCCCCCCCATCTTTCCACTAATCTCTCTCTCTCTCCTCTTCCATCCAGCATCTTCTCTCTGGCTCTCCCATGCTCTCTTCCATGTCCCCTCTTTCTCTCCCCATCTCTCTGGCTCTCCCCTGCTCTCTTCCATGTCCCCTCTTTCTCTCCCCATCTCTCTCTGGCTCTCCCCTGCTCTCTTCCATGTCCCCTTTTTCGCTCCCCATCTCTCTCTGGCTCTCCCATGCTCTCTTCCATGTCCCCTCTTTCTCTCCCCATCTCTCTCTCTCTGGCTCTCCCCTGCTCTCTTCCATGTCCCCTCTTTCTCTCCCCATCTCTGACTCTCTCCTGCTCTTTTGCATGTCCCTGGCTCTCCCACTGCACTTTTCCACTTTCTCTCTCTCTCCTCCAGCGTCCTCATGCATCCCACCTTTCTCTTCCCTCCCCTTCTTGCTCCCAACACTCTCACTCCTTTCTCCACCCCCCTTTTCCTATTCCCTGCCATTGCTTTCCTTCCTCCCTCTTCCCCTTAGATGTGGCACCTCACATCCTCCTATCTCCACCCCCTTTCCCTTTGGTCTGGCAGCTGGCTAACATGATGCATCGTCTTCCCCCCCCCCCCCCCCCGGACTAGTTCGGTATCGCTATCCCCCTCCGCTCCTGTCATGTGTTTGAATGTCGAGGATTCCTTCCGGTAGCAGCAGAATCGGCAATGATGTAAGCGCTGCTTTCAGCCTGCCCCAGAAGCCTTCTCTGGACAGCGTCCCTCCTACGCGGGAAACTGTACAGAGAGTGCTTCCGGGGCAGGCTGAAAGCAGCGCTTACATCATTGCCGATTCTGCTGCTACCGGAAGGAATCCTCGACGTTCAAAGACGACGTGACAGGACAGGAGCGGAGGGGGAGAGCGATATTGCAGTAGTCGGGGGGTGGCGGTAATGATCGCGCGGTCCACGGGAGGGAGGGAGATGTTCAAGGCAGCGGGAGGTGCACCCGGGGCGGTCCGGTCCGGTCCGCCCTTGCTGCACTTCTGGCTGGGGAGGCTTAGCCTCCCCAAGCCTCTTATACCGGGCGCCTATGCCTCCAACTCTTACGTCTCCCAGTTCCTCACCTTAACATCCTCCTTCAATCTTCAACTATGTGCCACTTCCCCTACCCACCAAAATGGTCACTGTCTTGGTCTTATCTTCTCCAATAACTGCTCTCCCTCCAGTTCCTTTACCTCAGATCTTCCTCTCTCTGACCATCATCTAATAACATAGTAACATAGTAGATGACGGCAGAAAAAGACCTGCACGGTCCATCCAGTCTGCCCAACAAGATAACTCATATGTGCTACTTTTTGTGTGTACCTTACCTTGATTTGTATCTGTCTTTTTCAGGGCACAGACTGTATAAGTCTCCCCAGCACTAGCCCCGCCTCCCAACCACCAGCCCCTTGATTTGTATCTGTCTTTTTCAGGGCATAGACCGTATAAGTCTGCCCAGCACTAGCCCCGCCTCCCAACCACCAGCCCCTTGATTTGTATCTGTCTTTTTCAGGGACCAGACCGTATAAGTCTGCCCAGCACTAACCCCGCCTCCCAACCACCAGCCCCGCCTCTGCCATCCAATCTCTGCTAAGCTCCTGAGGATCCCTTCCTTCCGAACAGGATTCCTTTATGTTTATCCCACGCATGTTTGAATTCCATTACCGGTTTCATCTCCACCACTGTTATGACCCGGTAGAAGTGAGCTCCTGTGCCCCGACTGAGCACGGCAGAGATGGAGTGACGCCGCACTCGGTCAGGCAGCCAGACAACCCCTAGCTTCACCTGGGAAGCGACCACCGTTCACCAAGAGTTGAGCTCCCAGTTGCAGGTGGCCACCAGGACTTCTGGAACCGGCGGGGTTGCACAGCCGCTGACCAGGCTGAACGGCAAGCAGACACAGTCCAATAGCCAAGTAATCTGTAGGGCAAAGAATAGTCAAACCAATCCAAGGTCTAGGCAGGCAGCAAACAATCGTGGTCAGAAAAACAAGCCGAGGTCTGGTACACAGGAATACAGGAACTGAGGAAAGCCGGTGAACAGAACTCCAGCGTGGACCTCTGAGACAATTGAGGCCGAAGCAACGAAGGACTGAAGGCAGGGCCTTAAGTAGTGGAGGAATTAGGCTCAAGCATGTGCAGCTGATTCAAGATGGCTGCCCCCATCAGCAGAGGTGCCTACATCCAAATATGGGCTTCCTTCCTGACCTTGTTACTCCAAGATGGCTTCCCAGGACCCTGATCTATCCAAGATGGCTGCGGACATTGATACAACCCAGATGACGGTTGCCAGAAATAGGACACAGAAACAGACCCTCCTTCCTTCCTGAAGCTAACCAACACCAAGATGACCAGCTATCTTCGCCAGGCCACGACTCGCCGGCGAATCAGCCGCGCAGGCCTGGCACCAGGTGAGGGACGTAACAACCACCTCCCGCGGGAGGGCATTCCAAGCATCCACCACTCTCTCCGTGAAAAAATACTTCCTGACATTTTTCTTGAGTCTGTCCCCCTTCAATCTCATTTCATGTCCTCTAGTTCTACCGCCTTCCCATCTCCGGAAAAGGGGAAGGTGGTAGAACCTTCACACTTAAACTTCCTCCCACCCAATCCCGTCCAATCTTAACCAATTTATCTAGGAATCTACAGGCCATTGACCCTACTACCCTATCCTCCAATGTCTCGAACCTCTTCTCTACCACTGCACCATCCAAATCTATCAATGATGCTGTCTCTTCCTACAATACTATTCTATCCTCTGCCTTAGACACTCTTGCACCTCTCATGCCCCGCCCTATAAGACATACCAAACCCTAGTCCTGGCTGACCCCTAAAATCAGCTACCTACGTTCCTGTACCCGTTCCGCCGAACGCCTCTGGCTGAAATCTCGTGCCCTTGCTGATTTCATACACTTCAAGTTCATGTTGACCTCCTTCCAATCTGCTCTCTTGCTTGCCAAACAAGACTACTACCTACATCCAGCTGACTAATTCTCTTGGCTCAAACCCTCAACTTCTCTTCTCCACATTAAACTCTCTCCTCAAGGTGCCTCCACCCCCAACTCCCCCCTCACTATCTCCCTAGACCCTAGCTGAGTTCTTCCACGACAAGGCTCAGAAGATAAACCTCGAACTCTCTACCAAACCACCCCCACCTCTCCCTCCCCTTGTCCGTTCCCCTATTTCCTTAACCCCTCCGTCCTTTTCCTCCTTTCCTGAAATCACTGATGAAGAAACATCACATCTTCTCTCCTCCTCAAAATGAACTTCCTGTTCCTCCGATCCCATTCCTACCCACCTTCTTAACACCATCTCTCCTACTCTCACCCCTTCTATCTGTCATATCCTCAATCTCTCTCTTTCCACTGTGACCATTCCTGATGCCTTCAAACATGCTATGGTCACACCGCTCCTGAAGAAGCCTTCACTTGACCCTACCTGTCCTTCCAAATATCGACCCATCTCCCTCCTCCCCTTCCTTTCCAAATTACTTGAACGCGTCGTTCACCGCCGCTGTCTTGACTTTCTCTCATCTCAAGCTGTTCTTGACCCACTCCAATCTGGCTTTTGCCCTCTTCATTCAACTGAAACTGCACTTACAAAAGTTTCCAACAACCTGTTCGTGGCCAAATCCAAAGGTCTCTATTCTATCCTCATCCTTCTCGATCTAGCCACCAAAGTTCACAGGGGCGTGTCAGAAGCATAGTGAAGGCGGGACTGGGGCGTGCCTAACACATGGGCGTCCTCAACCCATAATGGAAAAAAAGAAGGGCGTCCCTGACGAGCACTTGGGTGACTTTACTTGGTCCATTTTTTTTTAACGACCAAGCCTCAAAAAGGTGCCCGAACTGACCAGATGACCACCGGAGGGAATCAGGGATGACCTCCCCTTACTACCCCAGTGGTCACTAACCCCCTCCCACCCTAAAAAAAAAAAGCTTTTTAAATATTCTTTGCCAGCCTCAAATGTCATACCCAGCTCCATCACAGCAGTATGCAGGTCCCTGGAGCAGTTTTTAGTGGATGCAGTGCACTTCAAGCAGGTGGACCCAGGCCCCCCCCCCCCCCCCACCTGTTACACACTTATGGTGGTAAATGTGAGCCCTTCAAAACCCACCAGAAACCCACTGTACCCACATGTAGGTGCCCTCCTTCACCCCTTAGGGCTATGGTACTGGTGTACAGTTGTGGGGAGTGGGTTTTGTGGGGGGGGGGGGTTTGAGGGGCTCAGCACACAAGGTAAGGGAGCTATGCACCTGGGAGCAATTTGTGAAGTCCACTGCAGTGCCCCCTAGGGTGCCCGGTTGGTGTCCTGGCATGACAGGGGGACCAGTGCACTACGAATGCTGGCTCCTCCCACTACCAAATGGCTTGGATTTGGTCGTTTCTGAGATGGGCGTCCTCGGTTTCCATTATCGCCGAACATCAGGGACAACCATCTCTAAGGACGACCTTCTCTAAGGTCGACCTACATTTTGCGATTTGGGCATCCCCGACCGTATTATCGAAATGAAAGATGGACGCCCATCTTGTTTCGATAATACGAGTTTCCCCGCCCCTTCGCCGGGACATCCTGCGAGGATGTCCTCAGGAAGACTTGGGCACCCCTTTCGATTATGCCCCTCCACGGAACTTTTTAAGTCTAAGTGCTTTGAAAATACGCCTCTGTGTCTATTCTATCCTTCCTCATTCCTTTCTCAGCAATTCCCTCAGCACTTCTCCTCCTCTCTATGGTAGACCAAAGGCAGGAAACCTATCTGACGACACTGCAGCTTTTTCTCTGTTCCCTGCTATTAGCCTATTGGTTAGATATTCGTTAGTCAGCCAACAGAGCTGCAGAAAAGGCAGGACCAGTTTTCTTAGGAGAGACAACCTTCTGTCCTGCTTTCCCTGCAGCCTGTTGGCTGTCTAAGGAACGTTTGACCAATAGTGTCTCCTAACCTCAAGGAGGTTTGATAACAGGAGATGGTGTGAGCCTATCTGGCCTTTATGTGGGCTGAAGCCAGTAGGCGGAGCTTCTCGCCCTATCAATTTTATTGTTTTGGGTGTACCAAGATGGCGGAGACTGCACTGAGAATTAAAACCTACTTGGGTGGAGACTGGCTTCAGCTTTGTGACATCATACCATCTTCTGTTATCAAACCTCCTTGCCTAAGCTACTGGTACTGTCTCCTTTGTAGCCTATTGGCTGGCTAAGGAATGTCTGACCAATGGGCTGCAAGGGGAGGCAGTACCTGAGGAGACAGAGACTTCCTTCCTGCTTTCCCCTGCAGCTCTATATCCCAAGGAGGTTTAATAACAGGGGGCGGCATAACGTCACAAGGTGGTTTTCATTCTCTCCAATGCAGCTGCCGCCATCTTCATACACACAAAACAATGTACTTGATAGGGGAACAAGCTCCACCTACTGGCTTCAGCCCACATATATGGGTCAAGCATACTCCAACCACCGCCTATCATTAAAAATCAGTGTTTATTCCTGAAGATTTTAGCTCTGATGTCTGGGCAGTGCTGGAAAGAATACTGAGGGTGCCCAAGCACCCACAGAACTGGAGCCTATGATTCATTCTATGATGATGTCACTGAGCATTGTATAAAAAAGGAGGGACTGGAGTTTCATTTTATCTTTCAAATCATTTTATTAAACATACCATAAACATAACAGCAATTCACTTTTCAACAATAAATGAGTACAGCTATCTGCCCCTACCCCAGTTACCCCCCAATCCTACTACCTGTGTGAAAAAAATTTAGAGATGCTGACTCTCCTCTTACCACTAGTAAGTAAAATTTAAATGTTTAACAAATGTCCTCTTGCAGCAGGTGTCAAAGTCTGCCAAAATGTAGCCCATCGATACTGAAATTGCCGGCCTCTGACTGATGTAAGATCATCTACTCCCAATCTTTCCAGTCTCATCACAGAAAGCATCTGGGCCCGCCACTGATATAAAGAGGGGTCTTCGGCAGACAACCATTCTAACAAAATGGTTTTTTTTGCTATGATTGTAGATCTTGTTATAAATTCCTTGTACCCTTTTGTCACTGGGGTACCCAGACTGGGATGACCAAATAACAGCCTGGGATCATAATGCTACCCCGCTTTCCATATAGTAGACACCTGTTGGAGTAATTGTTTCCAAACGTTCCTGATTCTGGAGCAAGACCAGAACATGTGCCCCAAAGTAGCCCCCTCTTCACCACATTTTGGAGACTCATCAGCTGGAGACAGCCCCATATGAAAGGCTCTTCGAGGAGGAATATAGAGTCTTAATGCAAATTTGTATTACACCTCCCAATGAGAAGAAAACTCAGAAGATCTGTGCATTGTAATAGCGTGCGCCTTGTATATCCCAATATATACATTTATTCCCAACTCTATGGACCATAGATTTGCAATATGAGCAAAGTCGAGTTCAGGTGCAGTATCTTGAATATGTCTGTGATAGAAGGATAATGGAGTTTTCTGTTGCGCAGTAAGGAAGTAAGCCGTGGAAAGTCCCTCTTGTAAGTCCTCAGTTAGATGATCCCAAGGCAGGCTGTCAACATAGTGTTTCAGTTGATAATAATGGAATATATCTTTCTTAGACAAGGAGAACAATTTTTGTAAATCTTCAAAGGGCTTCATTCATCCCTCTTCCGTGAGGACCTAAAACAAGTACAATAGCCCTTTTTGTTGCCAAATCTTGAAGATTGGGTATAAATTGCCCAGAGGAAAAGCTGGGTTCCCACAAATGGCCACGAAGGGGGTAATCTTGGTGGGAAAGACTCAAGTACAAATCTATTCATGGATCCAGTTTCTCATATATAAGCACACAAGCTATAAAAATGCTAAATAGTAGTAGTAGTAACTCTGGAATGCACTTCCAAAAGCCGTGAAAACTACGTACGACTACCTCAACTTCCGGAAATCACTAAAGACCAACCTGTTCGAAAAGGCAAATCGCACTGACCCAACTTAAGTACCTGAGCCCAGCAACATAAAGATACCTAAACTTGTAATGAACACTATGAACTTTACATAGTTTCCCTCTCTATGATTCCCTATTGTGTCTGTACATACCTATTTCATTGAAAATTAACCTCACTCTGTATTTGTTTCTTCACCATAGGCAGCTATCACCTTACAGTATTATGTAAGCCACATTGAGCCTGCAAATAGGTGGGATCATGCTGGGTAGAAATGTAACAAATAAATAAATAAATGAAGGCGACAGAGCCACTGCCAAATCGCCCTTGCCGTGCGCAATACTGATTAAGAAAGCACCGGAGGCAAAGGCCCTCCTGCAGAGCGGATCAGACAACTAAAATGAGTGCTTCCAGTTAGTGACAGTTCAATCGAAGTGGCTGAGAAGGCTTGAGTGGCACGAAACTAGTCTGCTATATGTCTCATTCCGCCTGCAATGGTAATTTGGCGCGAATTTATCAGTCCCAATCCCTCATATTCCACTGATATCTGCAAAACTGAGAGAGGAGCCCTCGGTCTCTTTCCTTGCCAAAGGAATTTCTGTGATTGACGATTTATTTTCCTCTCATCTTGACGCTTAAGATATAGCGGCAACACTTGGAAAACATATAGCCAACATGGAATAATTAGCATGCTATACGACCAATAAGAGACAATGGATATGCTTGCCACGCTTGCAATTTATTACAAGTATCTGCTAGCAATTGCGTGACATTAGCATCATATAATTGAGATAAATCCTGAAGAATGTGCGCTCCCAGGTACCTAAGGGAGTCCCCCACCCAAGTCAGTGGAACATCCCCTTCCCAAACAGGACACCCTCCCTTAAATACTAAAAGGGCTTGAGACTTGTGCTTGTTTAGGGTAAAACCCGAAAAATGCCCAAATCACTGAATTATCCGCAAAAGCATGGGCAGGGAAGCTTGAGGGTTTCTCATTATCACCAACAAGTCATCAGCAAAAGCCAAAGTCTTGACTACTTCTCCCCCCACTTCCACTCCCAAAACCCCTCCAGCCTCCTTCAATATCTGCAATAGCGGCTCCAGAGTTAAGATAAAAAGCAATGGGGATAAGGGACACCCCTGGTGCTTACCCCGACCTATGGAGAAGGGGGAAGTACTAACCCCATTGATTATCAATGAGGCCGAGGGGCTAGAGTACAATGTCTGAATCGCCTGAAAAAAACAACCTTGAAAGCCCATATCTCTAAGCATTTCAAATAGATAGTCCCAGCTCATTTTATCGAAAGCCTTCTCGGCATCCAAGCTCGCCATCAAAGAAGGTGATTCTAAATGATGACAGGCTGCCATTGCTAGTAATAAACGGCGAACATTTCCAACAATTTGTCTGTTTTTAACAAAGCCCACTTGTTCGGGACTTATCAGCCGGGGCAGCAGAAATGATAGCCGATTAGCTGAGGTCTTTGCTAAAATTTTAATATCTACATTTAATAGCGATATCGGTCGGTATGAGTCTGTATGATTTGCCTATTTTCCACGTTTCCGAAGCAAAGTGATCAAAGCCTCATTGGCATGCAGCAGAAAGATGCCTTGGGTAATAACCTGTTCATAGTAAGCCGCCAGAGGGCCCAAAAGTTGCGTGGACAGTGTTTTATAAAACTCCCCAGAAATTCCATCCGGCCCAGGTGCTGAGCATAACTTCAATGATTTAATTACTTCTAGAAGCTCTTTGCCAGAAATAGGGGAATTGAGGGCCTCTATCTCTTGGCATGTTAACTTAGGAAGGCTAGCTTGACTAAGGTATTGTCTTAAACCTGGCCAATCTAGAGTTTCATGGGGAGTATATAATTTGGAGAAATACTTGGTGAAAATTTCAGCAATCTTTTCACTTTTATTTTGAATATGGCCTGGATGGTCCTTTAAGGCAGTAATAACTCGTGATTGTCCCCTGGATTTAAGTACTCTAGCCAATAAAGGGCCTACTTTATTTCCAAACTTCTGAAATCTAAATTTATGATATAAAAGTGACCTGCTAGCTCGTTCATGCAGTAACGAGTTTAGTGCCACTTGAATGGTATGTAGCTGTTCTCGATTAGTAGAACTTGGCAATCGGACAAATTTCCGTTTACCCAGCTTTAACTTTGCTTCCAGCCTTTGGCTCTCGAGATTTTCTTGTTCCGGGCATGAACATAAACAATCACATCCCCCCTAAGTACTGCCTTAGCAGCAACCCAAAAAAGAATAGGCTCTTCTTTGTGCTGCTTATTAAATCTTAAATAATCTTCCCATTTGCTTTGGAGATATCTAGCAAAATCAGAATTTTGGTATAAATAAGCTGGAAAACACCACCCCTTCTTTGTTTGATAATATCTCGGTGCTTCCAGATCTAGCTAAACCATTGCATGGTCTGAAATATCTTCCAAACTTATAGTCACTGAAAGCACACATGGGAAAACAGATCGATCCACTAAAATACAGCCGATTTGCGAGAAAGTTCCATGCGCCCTTGATAAATGAGTGAAATCCTGTTCCCCTGGATGCAAAGCACGCTAAGCATCCACTAAATTAAGGCTTCGCGTAAATGAGGGGAGCACCCGAGACCGAGGCCCTCCTCGATGGGCTGCCTGAGGAGTTCAGCAATCAATAGATAGTTCTGCAACTAAGTTGAAATCTCCTAAAACCATTAATTTAAGGAATTGATAAGGCAAGCATGTTTGCAACAAGTTCTGGAAGAAATTAGGGTCATAAGCATTTGGGGCATATAGCGCTAGTATCAAGAACTCCCTGTTTTGCAGCCATAGATGTAATAGAACATATCTACCCTGAGGGTCTGCCAAAAGCAATTCTGCTTTAGCTGCTAAGCCCTTTCATATCAAAATAGCTACACCACCCTTCCGTCCCATGGCGGGAGAAGAAAAAATTTCTCCCATCCAATTACGTTTCAATTTCTGGTGCTCCTCACTAGAGAGGCGTGTTTCCTGTAGGCACACAATATCGGCATTGTGCCGACGTAAAGACGCCAAGATCTTAGCCCTCTTCACTGGGGACGTTATTCCACCAACATTCCACGTGACAAATTTTACAGATTTAACCACCGTGCTGCTTATAACTGGCTATATAATTGTGATGCTTACAATTTAACTCGAAGGGTCCGAGTGCCCAGACCCACTCGAAACCCCTGTCCAATAATTTAGCACCAAACCTAATACCTAAAGTCCACCTGCAAGAGGACTTACAAAAATGCCAAAAATTACCATAAATGCATAGAAGGAGAGAAATCTGTACCCACACATTCACATAGGACCCAATCCTACCCTTCCCCGAACCCTCCCTCCAACCCCCACCCCGTGTATACCTCCCCCCTCCCACCATATAATTCCCCATAATCCAAAAGGAGACCCATAAGACTTCCCCACAACCAGTGAGGAAAGGAGATAACTGCGATGACAGATCTCCGCACCTCCCGCTGCCCCTGTGAAGGGCCAATAACCCAGACATTCTTGACAATTATGTTTGCTGAACAATCACACCAATCCTAAACATAAATCAAGCTTTTGCTAAGACAACAAATTTAAAATATTTAAACATAACTCCTGGTGTGCTTGTTCCATTAAATCAGTTATATGCCCATATTTAAGCCTTAAGACCCACTTACCACAGTTTTACATCCATAATGAACATACTTTCCTTTAATCCAGTTACTATAATCCCCATTACCTGGAGTGCACAACCCTGCAGAATATACAGAAGGAGAAAACCCAAACCCAGATAACTTGCAGTAAACTCAGTTTTAGCAAACAGACTGTGTACAGAATTTGAACTGTCAGTACAGCACTGAGGACCATTGCCCACATCCTCGCCCTGCACTCTCAGAGCTTAATGACTGTAAGTCAATTAATTTGCTACTCCATTGATATATTCAATTAGATACCCCCCCCCCCCCCCCCCCCCCCCCCCCCGTCGAGTTGATGCATGCCAAAAACTTTTGTGCCTCTGATGGTTTTCCAAAGGAGTATCACGCACCATTGTGAGAGACCTTGAGAATCGCCGAATATACCAGCATAAATTTCTGCTTGGCTTCAAAAAGAGATTTGCAAACTGGATTAAACAATCGACGGCGTTCTTGGAGTGCAGGAGAGAAATCCTGGAAAAGTTTAACATGGTGTCCATCATAACAAAAACTATCCCGTTTCTGGTGCGCTCCCCTCAGGATTTCAACCTTGTGTACAAAATTATGCACTTTAGCTATAACCACTCGTGCTCTCTTCTCCCCTTCTTGCTTTTGGCCCATTCTGTGAGCCCTCTCCAAACACAATGACCCTGCGTTAACAGAAGGGGCAAATTCTGAAGCCATTCAGCGTACCAATAATGTGGGAAGGACCTGGTCTGAGACCAACTCGGGGAAACCCACAATCCGAATGTTGGATCTTCTAGATCTATTTTCCAAATCGTCAATTTGCTGCGCTTGGGCCTGCACCAACCTCTGAAGCGTCTCTACAGATGCGGTAAGAGCAGACTACTTGTCTTCCACTCCCGCCACGGGCTGCTCCAATTCCCCAGTGTGGCGTGTAGTGTCTTCCACCATTGCCTCCAAACTAGTAAGTTGATCTGAGAGCTGAGTCAACTGAGGTTCCATAGCACTCTTTATAGCTTCTGTTAGTTGCTGGAGCTGTGGGGAGATAAAAGTGGTTGCTTCGCACTTGGGCTCCATGCCATCTTGGAGTTGCTCTGACCACGGACCTTTTCTTATTCCTTTTTGCCAGCTTTACTTGGCATCGCTGCCTCAGATCGGGTGACAAAGAGGTCCATACATAAAATACTTTCAGGTTCTATGATAAGTTCCCACTTTTATGCACAATTCCACGGCGGGCCCGGGCGGCAAGGCGGAGGGGTCCCGGAGGAAGGCAGCAACACGTCCACTTTCCTCAACACATCACGTGATCTCCCCTGGAGTTCATTTTAAATGAGAATTCCCAAAAAGCTCTTAGCTTTACATATAATTCAGCCCAAGCCCATGTTGACTAAAAGCTTGTTAACTGGTGCTGTTTCAAATGTTAAGGGCATCTTCATGGATGTTGCAGGCAGATGCACCATCAGTTTGGCCCAAAGTCGCAGTATTTTTGATCGTGTTAACTGGTTCTGTTTCCAATGTTAAGGGCATTTTCATGGATGTTTCAGGCAGCTGTATCATCAGTTCGGCCCAAAGCAACAACCTTGCATTGTCTACTATCACTCCTATTTGAGTATGACTGGAAGAAGGAATGGGTGACAAGGCAAAGATTTTTATTTTATTGCATGTACACTGGAAGCCATGTATCTGCTGCTCTCTGCTTTTGCATCGTTTGTGGGTACACAACAACTTGCTGCTTCAGCCTCAGAATATCAGAGAAAGTCTGTATTGCTCAAAGTATTTTTTCATGGAATCTGCATTTCTACACCACATAATGTCAATTAGTGGATGAGTAGCCTAATGGTTAGTGCAGCAGGCTACCTGGGTTCGATTCCCACTGCAGCTCCTTGTTATCTTAAAACTCCATTGTCCCAGGTACAAAAACTTAGATTGTGAGCCCTCTAGAGACAGAGAAAGTACCTGCATATAATGTGTACAACGCTGCGTACGTCTAGTAGCGCTATAGAAATGAATAGTAGTAGTAGTAATCAGTGTATAACTCTGAAGAATAGATTTTGGAAAAGCGATGGTGATACAGAAATTAAGTTTCTTCAGATTAACACAGAAGCCAAAGGGAGAACTGGCAAAATGTTATAGGTGACTCTCAGAAGAAACCAAGACGTGATATTGTTCAGCACAAACAGCGAGTACAATAACCTTAGTTAAGGGTACTCATTACACAAATGTATTTTGCACATCTACTGAATCCCCTGCTATAAATGTCACCACACGTCACTGAATTTCACCAGCACACTGGTCACACAAAGGGGATATGAATAGTTTGCATTAAATATGAGTTTGGTTTTCATCCTTACCTCCCAAACATTCTCCTTGATGCATCTTTAATTTGAATCTGAACAACAGCATGAGAGCGTGAAGAATCAGAATTTACTCCAGTAGCTCCAGTGCTACGTTCCCTACTGCCCTTCATTATCGCCTAAAAGTAACACAAGAAAAAAAAAAAAAGGATCTAATGTATATACACATTCATGGGTCATAGATACTGATAATACAGTATTTACAAAAAGGACTAAATACATGAGCATGCAGTCTGATTTAAATCTAGTTGGAGTGCTGTAAAAATCTTGATAATCGCTCAACCCTGGCTTTATCAAACCTTTCTACATATCATAGAACCAACAGATACTTTGATTTAGGCCTACAAAGTCCTGAGTGGAGTAGAACAGTGCTTCCCACGTCCAGTCTTACAGTACCCTTTGCCAGTCAGGTTTTCAGGATATCCACAATAAATATGCATGAACTTGAATTGCATACACTGTCCATTATATGCAAATCTCATTCATGCATATTCATTGTGGATATCCTGAAAACTTGTCTGGCAAGGGGTATTCCAGGACCAGACTTGGGAAACACTGGTGTAGAACAATTAGAAGTAAATCAATTTTTCACTCATGCCAAAAGTACAAAGACTAGGGGACACTCAAGGAAGTTACATAAGTATTGCCACTGGGAAAGAGCAAAGATCCATCAAGCCCAGCATCCTGTTTCCAACAGTGGCCAATCCAGGTCACAAATACCTGGCAAGATCCCAAAAAAGTACAAAACATTCTATACTGCTTATCCCAGAAATTGTGGATTTTCACCAAGTCCATTTAATAATGGTCAATGGAGTTTTAAAACAAATAGGAGGAAATATTTTTTCACTCAATGAATAGTTAAGCTCTGAAACTCTTTGCCGGAGGATGTGGTAACACTAGTTAGCTTATCTGGGTTTAAAAAAGGTTTGGACAAATTTCTGGAGGAAAAGTCCACAGTCTGCTATTGAGACAGACATGTTGAAACAAATGCTTGCCCCTGGGATTTGTAGCATGGAATGTTGCCATGATTTTGGTTTCTGTCAGGTACTTGTGACTTGGCTTGGCCACTGTTGGAAACAGGATACTGGGCTTGATGGACCATTGGTCTGACCTATTGGCTACTCTTATGTTCTAATATACAATGCAATTTACGAGAAAAACTTCACTGGCTCCTTTTAAAAGAACGGATCGCTTTTAAGGTTTGCACCCTGGTTCATAAGATAATCCATGGTGAGGCTCCAGGATATATGTCAGACCTTATTGATCTGCCAACCAGGAACTCTACCAGCTCATCACGTACATTCCTAAATCTCCACTACCCAAACTGTAAGGGACTGAAATATAAATTAACATATTCATACTGTTTCTCTTACATATGCACACAAATTTGGAATGAATTACCAAAAATCCATAAAAATAACACACATCATGACCTTCCATAAACTACTGAAAACTTATTTAAGAAAGCATACAATAACTCCTCCTCATAAATTCAAATTAACAAAACACAACTACACAACATGTATTCACGGTATCTCAACTGTTTTGCTAATTATCTTGCTTTCCAGTTTAATGATCCTAATTGTAACCTAACCTATGAGTGGAGGAGTGGCCTAGTGGTTAGGGTGGTGGACTTTGGTCCTGGGGAACTGAGGAACTGAGTTCGAATCCCACTTCAGGCACAGGCAGCTCCTTGTGACTCTGGGCAAGTCACTTAACCCTCCATTGCCCCATGTAAGCCGCAATGAGCCTGCCATGAGTGGGAAAGCACGGGGTACAAATGTAACAAAAAAACAAAACAAAACCTAATCTGTCCCTTTGCCCCAACTATGTATTTCTCCTATCTGGAACTGGTAACCACCACTTGCGGAATTATGTAAGCCACATTGAGCCTGCAAATAGGTGGGAAAATGTGGGATACAAATGTCATAAATAAATAAAATAGCCTAGGCAGAGAGGAAATCTATGACTCATCAACATTGAGTACCATCTCTGGCAGCGGTATCTCTCTCACATCCTTCTGGGTGAAGAATGAAACAAAGAATTCCCCAAGTGCCCCTTTTACCCCTTGGTCATCTAGTGGTTCAACCAATTCTTTTACTGGCTTTTTGCTTCTAATATACCTAAACAAGTTTTTACCTCCAGCACAATCTTCTTTTCAAAGTCTCTCTTTGCCTTCCTCATCAGCATTTTGCATTTGACTTGCCATTCCGTGTGCTGTTTCCTATAATTTTCAGTCGGATTCTTCTTCCATTTTCTGAAGGACTTTCTTTTAGCTCTAATAGCTTCCTTCACCTCACTTTTTAACCATGTCAGCTATAGTTTGGCCTTCCTTCTTCCTTTTAAATACACAGAATATATCTGGTCTGAGCTTCCAGGATGGTATTTTTGAAAAGCATCCATGCCTGAAGTAAATTTTTGACCTTTGCAGCTGCTCCTCTAAGTTTTTGTTTTTTTTTACCATTCTCCTCATTTTATCATAGTCTTCTTTTTAAAAGTTAAATGGTATCATATTGGATTTCCTGTGTGTACTTACTCCAGAGCTTATATCAAATCTGATCCTGTTATGGTCACTGTTATCAAGTGGCCCCATCACCATTACCTGCTGCATCAGATCATGTGCTCCATTAAGGACTTGTAGAATTGTTCCCCTTCTTGTTGGTTCCTGAATCAACTGCTCTATAAAGCAGTCCTTGATTTCATCAAGGAATTTTACCTCCCTAACATGCCCTGATGTTACATTTACCCATTAAATACTGGGGTAATTTAAATCACCTATTATTATTGTGTTACCCAATTTGTTAGCCTCCCTAATTCCTGATAGCATTTCTGCATCTGCTTATTCATTCTGGCCAGGTGGACAGTAATAAACACTAATTACCACCCCTTTCCCCTTTACACATGGAATTTCTATCCATAGGGATTCCAAGATATGTTTTGTGTCCTGCAGTAAGAATTCTGCAGGACACAAAACATATCTTGAATCTATTCGATATCTTGATTCTATAGATTCAAAACATATGTTGAATCTATTCCATTCAAGGCCCTCCTTAACTCTATCAGTTCAATCCACCCTATCTCTGCAATATAATTTGTAATGTGGAATGGCAGTGTTCCATGGGTTTGCTTCCTTCTACCAGGTCTCAGAGATGACTATTATATCTATCTTTTCATTTAGTGCAATATATTCTAACTCTCCCATCTTATTTCTTAGGCTTCTGGCATTTGCATACAGACATTTCAAACAATGTTTCTTGTTCCTATTTACAACTTGCTCAGCAGTTGACAGTGATAATTTTCAATCTTTAAAATCTGACTGCTCTTTATTTAAAGACCCCTGGTCTGCTTTGGTCTTTATTGCAATCTCACTATCGGGATGCCCTATCTTCCCTATTTTGGTGATATCTTTTAAAAGATACCTTGTTCTGAACCATGTGCTTTTGAGCGACTGTCACCTTCCCCCCAGTTTCTAGTTTAAAAGCTACACTATCTTCTTTTAAAAATGTTAATGCCAGTAGCTTGTTTCCACCCTGGTTAAGTTGGAGCCCATCTTTCGGGAATAGGCTCCCCCTTACTCAGAATGTTGCCCAGTTCTTAACAAATCTAAAACCCTCCTCCTTGCACCAATCGCCTCATCCATGCACTGAGACTCCAGAGCTCTGTCTGTCTCTTGGGTCCTGCATGTGGAATGGGAGCACTTCTGAAAATGCTACCCTGGAATCTCTGGATTTCAGCTTTCTATCTATGAGCCTAAATTTAACTCCAGAACTTCCCTCCCACATTTTCCTATGTCATTTGTACCCACATGTACCAAGACAGAAGGCTCCTTCCCAGTACTATCTAAAATCTTACCTAGGTGATGCGTGATGTCCGCCACCTTCACATCAGGCAAGTGACCAAGTGATCCTCACTGTCCAACAGTCATCTAGATATCTATATGCCTAATGATCGAATCTCCAACTACAACGACCGTCTTATCCCTTCCCTCCTGGGTAGAAGCCCCTGGAGAAACATCATCAGTGCAAGAGGATATTGCATCCCCTGGAGGGCAGGTCCTGGCTACAAGATTACTTCCTGCCTCTCCACAGTGATGCTCTCCCTCAAGGAGACCTTTCTTCTCCATGGAAGCCCAGAGGTTGCCAGACTGGAGGTGGGATTTCTCTACTATGTCCCTGTAGGCTTCCTTTGAAAACCTCTCTGTCTGCCTCAGCTCCTCCAAGTTTGTTATTCTAGCCTCCAGAGATTGGACCCCTTCCCTGAATGCTAGGAGCTCTATGCACTGAGTACACACATACAACTTCTCACAAACTGGGAGATAATAAACATGTGACATTCGGTGCAAAATACATGCTCGTAAAGAGCTGGTAAGATTGTATACAGGATATGAGCACTGAGACCTGAAATATCTTCCTAGAGGCGCCGAGGCATAGTCTCTAGAACTTCTGGCTCTTTTGGGGTGGATTCCACCATCATGGAATGATGAGCCAACTGGGGCTTATCAAATCCAGGTGTGCTGTGGATCCAGTACATCATGTTGATCTTCTTGGGTAGGACAGGGACCGACAGAGGGGACTCCCAATTCTGAGCAAGGACTTCCTGGAGTACCTCATGGAGAGGGACAGTCACAGCCTCCCAAGAGGAGATTCGTAGTCCAGGACCTTGAGCACCTTGGCCCTAGGCTTGTTCTCTACCTCCTAACAAAAGTGAATGGCCTCAGCCATTTCCTTCACAAAACAGGGAAATGAAAGGCTCTATGGAGGAGATTTTCTCCTTTCAAGCGGAGGCGAGGGTTCAGAGGGAATCCTATAAGACTCGTCCGAGGAAAAGTACTTGGGATCCTTCTCTGAATCCCAAGAGCGCTCCTCTTCAGTGTCAGACAGCAACTCCTCGTGGGAGGGCTGAGATTTTGCTTGTCTCAACTTAGAGAAGCCACTGACATTGAGGGGGAACCAGCATGGGTGGCAGTTGACACCGGAGCCACACAAAACACTAGCGTTGGAGGTCACATCACAGGTTAAGGGCCAAGGTCCAAGCGAGGTTGCAACAGGAAGCAGGGTAGGCGCAAGCACCCCTGATGCTGATGCATACTGTTACAAGAGGCCATCCAGCAGCTCAGGAAGCAAGGCCCAGATGTGCTCATCGAGGGCCAACACTGGGAAAGGCTGGGGTGCTGGCTCCGAGAAGGCTGCAGAACTGATGGGGCCGAGGCAGGTCCTTGCTGCTAGTGGACCAACGCATCAGCACCGCCTGGTTAGAGGGGGAGTAGTTCTCCCGGTGACGACGCTTCTCGGGTGCCGAATCCCTCAATGTCCCGGAGCTCTCAACACTGTGTGTCGAAGATGATTGATGCTTCTTGGCCTTTGCCCAAAGCCCTGCCCAGCTGTCTGCGTCGAGACAGGTGGAGACCCATTCGACGCACCACTGCTCCCAGTGTCCATGGGTCTCATAGCAGCTATGTGAACCGATATTCCCGATGTCAGTGCAGCCCCTGACGTCGACAGCTCCAAAAATGTTCTTATCTGAAGACAGAGGACAGTTAGCAGGGCTATGGTCAGGCCCTAAACACTGAAGACACCAAGAATGGGTGTCTTTGCCAGAGATGGTCCAACTGCAGCAGGTACAGCGCTTGAAGACACTGGGAACTTTAGTGGATATGGACAGGAAAACTTCTGCAGCCAAATCAAACGTTATGATGGTGCCAGAAAAAGGCAAGGAAAAAACCTGGCTGAAGTCACGGCCTAAACAAGGCCTAAAGGAAAATAAAGGAAACTTAAAACTTAGAAAAAAAAGAAAACTAAGAAGCTTTGTGGAGAAGCAAATGGAAACCTAAGCACAGGAACACTGAAAAAAGGGCAAAAAAGATGAGCTGAGAGGCAAAAGAAAAAGCTCTTTCTGGACCAGGAATGAAAAGACACCACAGAAGCAGCTTCTCCTCACCATGGTAGAAAAACAAGTGCTATAACCGTGCTCTCGAGGCGGGCAGGAAGGCACTTGTGCATGTGCGGTGGAGTGGCACTCGCTCTCCACACAGCTGTTTTTCAGCTTGTTACGAATTCCAGATTGGGAAACGCAGGATCACATTACTCAGCTGTGAGAATTAATGGCCTGCTTGTCTTCGAAGAAATAATATTATTTTGAATAATATCTTGTCCTTTATCATAAGCATATGGCAGTTTGTATTGTTAAGGAAATGTATGAGATTCTCTTAGGCCAGAATTTTTAATTTTCAGCTTTCAATTTATGTTCTATTATGTATGTGTACATTTTAATATATGACATCTTATTGACTGTTATATAACTACATATTTATATTTCAAGTGATAGTGATAATTTATTTGGAGATGCATCATTGTGGGGTCCTTTTACAAAGGTGAGCTAGTGTATTTAGCGTTCGCTAAAAATAAGCATGCGCTAAATGCTTGAGATGCCCATATATTCCTAATCATTAGCGTGCGCTAAAAATGCTACCACGCTTTTGTAAAAGACCCCCTTTAAGTGACTTAAGGTGGCAATTTATATATCTTTATATCTGTCCAATCATTTATCATTTTTATATGTATCTTTTACAGGGTTTCCTGTATTGTTGTTATTAAGAAGGATTTTCCAGATCAATGTTTTAATTCATAGTGGTATTTATATGTCCATTATTTAATTTTTATTTTAATAAAATTAAGTTTCACAGTTTTAAAAACTGATATGTACGATATTGTGTTTATGTGACAGACACCTGCTGCAGGCAGCAGCTGAAATACAAGCAGTGTCGGGTTATGAATAATGAACAAAACAGCGAAAATGACCAAACAAATGAAAAAAAAGGAAAAAAGAAAAGAAAAAAAATAAAAAAATTTTTATGAATATGATAAAGACGACACTTCTAATTTAAAACCTTAAAAATATTTATTAACCATTAAAAGTGATACAAAAATAGGTAGAAAAGGACTCGACACAGCTGTGTTTCGGCCGTATAGGCCTGCGCCAGGAGTCCTATAAAGTCTCGTTCTCTATTTATACATTGGATGATTTTTGTATTGGTATGTAGATAATCTTATGAATGAACTGTTTTTAAACCGTCTGTGTGAACAATTCTCCGGCTGTCTCTTCTAAGATCTTGTGCTGCTAAAATTCACTCGAATCAGTATAGATTAGAGTTGCTCTAATAAGCGTCTCGTGGGGTTATGAATAAAACATTTGCTTCCTGCGATTCCTGAATCCGCTTGGTTGTTCTATCTGTGGCTTCATATACTCTAATTACCTGACATCATTTTGTGTTATTCCCTCTGATTTGCCTGTTAGATTGATACAGCACCAAAAATTTCATCTAAACCCCTTGGATCCAGGTTTTACCCGATATCACCAATATTATTCAATGTCCTGATAGCTCCACTTGGCAAGAAACTGGACAAAATGGGTTTAAACCCATTCATATATACATATGATGTCACCATCTACATACTTTTCAACAACAGCATCACAAAAATACTGGATAAGGCCAAAATTTATTTTTATTTTTTATTTGTATTACATTTGTACCCCGCGCTTTCCCACTCATGGCAGGCTCAATGCGGCTTACATGGGGCAATGGAGGGTTAAGTGACTTGCCCAGAGTCACAAGGAGCTGCCTGTGCCTGAAGTGGGAATCGAACTCACTAGGCCACTCCTCCACTCCAAATACACAAAATAGGACTTGACCTCATGGAAAACTGGGCTGTAACTGTCAAGCTTAAACTGAACCGAGACAAAACCAAACTCCTGGTTTTATCCAGCTAGCACAATCCCACTACTTACCAAAACCTCGTAATAGATCAACAGGGGGACCGCACGAGGCTCGCCGAGCAGCGACTGTGCGCCCGACTCTGCCTCCTCACCCACCCGCTCACTCAGAGCAAGGAGAGACGATCGACCCTCTCCCACGGGGAACCACACGGACTATGTGGAAGCGGTCGTGCGCCCGGATCTGCCTCCTTGCCCGCCGGCTCCTCAGACGGCAGCAGGAAAGGGGAGCACTGTCTAGTGGAGCTGCCCTAGGAGCATGGGAGTTATGGAGGCGTGAGGGAACCGCCGAGGCCGCCAAGGGCTCAGTTGACAGCACCGAGACCAGAGAACAGCAGCAGCAACAAGAGGAGAAGGGGCAACGCAGCGGAGGCCCCGGAGACATGCTCCGAGAGGCTCAGAGCAAAGCAGCAGCGGCAGCCTGAGGCTACTGCCCCCCTCTGGTGTCTACCTCCAACATAGACACAGCTCCCAGGGTTGCGGAGTCTCTGTGTCCTGGGCAACAGGTCCGATCACCAGACCGTGAGTAAAGTGGCTATTATATTTCAAGATATTGAGACTATAAAACTGACAAGGCTTGAAAGGACTGAAAGTAAAAACCAAAGTAAAAACTGAATAATTGCTAGTGAACTGAAGACACCTTCAGCAGGATGGGCGTGCCTGAGAAGGAGCCTTTTGCACTGCATTTGATCAACCGGAGAAGGCAGGCTTGTGAGGAGAGCAGACTTGGACAACATGGTCTTAATAGAAACCACAGGAAATATATACCATAATGAATACCCTCAAACTACTCCTAATAATCTACTCCCTAACACTGATCCACTTAACACTAACCACCCCACTTGCAGAAAACAACATCATACCCATACTATACAATCATCATAGATTGATCAAATACACCACACCTCATCAAACTGTTAACAACCTAAACAAAGGAAGAACACTTACATGCGAACCACCACAAGAGAAGGGAAAGAAGGGCCCAAACAAACTCACCTCAACAAAGAAACGACAACTAACAAAAGTCCACTTAACAACAAATACAGAAGACCCATTCCAAACAATCCAAGCGGGCCACGTCAACGCCAGATCCGCTGTAAATAAAACAGTAACACTAACAGACCGGATCACGCCAGACTCTTCCTCACTGAAACTTGGATCCATGACCAAAAGGACCCTATAATCCTAGACCTGTGCCCTCCAGGATATAAAATCACACACTGGACCAGAAAAGAAAAGAGAGGCGGAGGCATAGCACTAATCTATCTGTCCCACTTTACCACCGCCAAGTCCATAACACATCAACTTGAAATTGCCTCAATCAGAATCCACAACAAAACCCTACGCGATCATGTGAATTGTGTCTTGTTTTACAGACCTCCAGGTAATTGGAACGAAGGCCAGACCAACTTCATGGACTTCATTTCAAACACTTGTGTAACCAACTCCAATATACTAGTATTAGGAGACATTAACCTCCACCTAGAAGACCCAAACTCTACCAACACACAAGAATGCAAGGAATTCCTCCACTCATGGGATCTTAAATAGTCACACATGCAAGCAACCTATGTCAAAGGGCACACACTCAACCTCAACTCACACAATCTGTCCACAGACCAGAACCTAATAATAACAGAAATTAAATGGACAGAAACACCATGGACTGACCACTACAAACTAAACCTATCCCTAAAATGGCAGAAAAAGGGTTCACACCGTATACAAGAACACACAACCTACAGCACAAGAGGACAAATAGACTCGGAAACATTTTGGAAACAGATATATAAAAACGAATGGACAGCACAAACGGACTCTATATACTACTTCTCAGAATGGGATAAAAGATGCAGAAGCATACTGGACGAAATAGCACCCTTACGAACAAGAACCTCACGTAGGCATTATTGAAAGAACCATGAATTCTACACTATAACAGAAAATTCTTAAGAATATCCATTCACCTTGTCTGTAAGCTAAAGCTGAAGCATAATTGGGTGATGCAGCAAGACGATGATTCAAAACACAAAAGCAAGTCTACATCTAAATGGCGGAGGAGAAATAAAATTAAAGTTTTGGACTGGCCTAGTTAAAGCCCTGACTTTAACTCAATAGAGATGTGGTGGCAGGACCCAAAATAAGCAGTTCATACACAACAACCAATGAACGTGTCTGAATTAAAGCAGTTCTACAAAGAAGGGACAGCTCAGATTCCTCTACAGCAATGTGAAAGACTGATGTTTATTTATTTCATTATTTAGCCTGTCCTCCCAATTAAGCCCAGAACAGGTTACAAAAAAAAGAAAAGAAAAACAAACAAAAAAATTCTCATATACACAATTACACAAAATAGGACAAAATAACAAACTAATTACATAAAACTATTTAAAAACCCATAAGTGGAGGAGTGGCCTAGTGGTTAGGGTGGTGGACTTTGGTCCTGGGGAACTGAGGAACTGAGTTCAATTCCCGGCACAGGCAGCTCCTTGTGACTCTGGGCAAGTCACTTAACCCTCCATTGCCCCATGTAAGCCGCATTGAGCCTGCCATGAGTGGAGTGGGAAAGTGCAGGGTACAAATGTAACAAAAATAAATAAATAAAATAATATTTATTTATTTCATTATCAAATTATAGGACGTGTTTGGTTGCAATTATTGCTATTAAAGGTGGAGCAGCCAGTCTCTCTCTCTCTATATATATATTTATACTGCCAGAATAACTATCCAAAAAAAAAAAAAGTAGAGAAGCAAAGGTTGGTGCCAAAAGACAGCTTCAAAAACACCTCCCCCACTATTACAATGTACACATCTTCTCCACAAATACACACATCCTCTCTACATATATATTCGATACATACTTCCCCCACATACCCTATGCATATTAATGTAGCACTTCTATACTGCTATATACCCTTACGGGTTCAACACGGTTTACAAATTAAAACATATGATTAACCTCACCCCCCCCCCCCCCCCAATTGAACTTCCCACATTCCCCTCACCTCACCCCAACACATTCACAAAAACATTCACACCCCACACACCCATATGTACATGCAACCAACACCCCCTCACACACACCTCCATATACCTTCTACACATACCATACCTCCACATATACTTCTTACAACATCTGCCCACCACAAACACACCTTTCCCACAACCCATACATATCCCCTCCCCCCATAGAAGGGGTTTCTCAACCCAATCCTCAGGACACACCAAGCCAGTCAGGTTTTCAGGATACCCACAATGAATATGCATAAATTTGCATACAATGGAGGTAGGGGATGCAAATCAATCTCATGTATATTCATTATGGGTATCTTGAAAACCTGACTGGCTAGGTGTGTTCCGAGGACTGGATTGACAACCCCTGCCCCAGAAGCATACACTCCTTACCTAGAAAAATACTCCCCACATTTCTATTATGCACCAATATACCAAAAAACAATACACACTCAATCCCACACCTATACCACAAATCCACCACAGCTTCTATAAGTCTATGATGGAAAGCATTTTCTAGACCAAGTCTCTATATGTTTTCTCTACCTGTTATTTTTAATGATTAATAAAAAGTGAAGTTTGTTTCCTCAAATTATTAAAGACTAGTAAAAAAGGCCCGTTTCTGTAGGCAAGGAAACGGGCCTTAGGCAGGCAATTCCCCCCCCCCCCCCCCCGTGCTACGGCCCCCTCGAACCCCCCCTTCCGCGAACCTGTCGTTCCCCCCCCCCCGTACGAGCGAAAACTGCCGCCACCGCCGCCGTGTTGTTCTTCCCTTCCCGTAGGTTCTTCAATCATCTTGTCTGGAAGTTCCTCTGCGTGCGTCTGACGTCAGACGCACGGAGTTAATCTTTCTGAGAAGATGATTGAGGAACCCACCCGAAGGTAGTGCACAACAGCGGCGGGAGGGGGAGGGTGCGGTTTTCGGCGTTCCGGGGGGGGATCGACAGGTTCGCGGGAGGGGGTGGGTTTCGAGGGGGCCGTAGCACGGGGGGGGGTGACAGCTGATTCCGAGGCAGTAGGAGGAGTGACTCCTCCCCTTCCCTTGGAATCAGCTGTGTTGACGTCAGTGACGTCTGTGCGTGTCTGCCTCACAGACCACTTGCAGCCAGGGAGCCACGGTCCCAAGCATAGAACGTTGGAGGTGAGAATTATTATATAGGATACCCAAGACAGAATCATACAGTGGCGTAGCAAGGGGGGGCGGTCCGCCCCGGGTGTCAGCTCAGGGGGGGTGCTCCCTGCCAGCTTCCCCCCCTCGGCGCATCGACACCCCCCGACCAGCTCCCGCACCCTACCTTTAAAAAGAATGTCGGAATCCGAGGCGAGGCGCAGCCCCTCGCGCCTGCCCTGCACGTAAAAGAAATGTGGACCGCCGGGCCTTCCCTCGCTCTATCTGTCCCGCCCTCCGCTGACGCAACTTCCTATTTCCGCAAGGGCGGGACAGACAGAGCGAGAGAAGGCCCGACGGTCCACATTTCTTTTACGTGCAGAGCAGGCGCTGCGCCTCGCCTCGGATTCCGACATTCTTTTTAAAGGTAGGGTGCGGAAGCTGGTCTGGGGGGAGGGGGGTGTTGATGCGCCGAGGGGGGGGGGGATGTCATCGTGCTGCACCCAGGGGGGGTGCAACGGTGAACCGCCCCGCCCCGGGTGGCAGCCCCCCCTGCTACGCCACTGGAATCATATATACTAAACAGATATCATGGAAACAAATTACAGCAAATAGGCCAGCAAACTTACCTCTAGAAGTAGGTCCACAGTATTCACTTGAACTTCACGCAGTCCCACAATCTGCACAATGTGCTTGCCATCTTCTCGTGCAAAAAGTCTATAAAAAGGTATAAATTTCATGAATATTTTCCTTAACATTTACTTTTAACATATCCTAGGAACAAGGGTTATTACATTTTTTAAAATTAATAAAACTATAAACTATCTGTAAAACACTGGAGGAGAGAATATTGTGGGTTACCAAAAACACTTACACAGAAACAAAGATAAGCCGATACTGACACTAATTTACAACCTCTTTAAAAACAGACTAGAAAATATTCAGCTGGCAACGGTCAATGTTTTTATAGACACTGATTGCCGCTGTCTAGATTAGCCTTGGATATTCAGAGGCTACTGTCCACTTAAATTGCTTTGAATATTGGCCAGAGAACGTTTGATAGCAGTGTGTAGGTGCTGGTATGTGAGCAACTGACTTGGAAATATGTAATGCTTGGCGATACTGGCCCCTGATAATAAAGCAAAAGGGGAAGATTTGCACTTACACCTGGGCAACACCACCTACCCCTTCATTGGCCCAGACCACATTGCTGAGGTTTGCTGTGCCAGTTGCTGCCTCTGGAAACTTGAGTCCAAAGTCAGAGATTAGTAGTGCTGAGTGAGCACTTGCCCCTGGCAATGGGGAGGTTTCGTTGAGGATAGATCAATGCAAGATCCCTGTGAGACCAAGAAGTGTGAGTAAAACTGTGGTGGGAGACAGAGGAAAAAATATACTTTCAGGTTGTCTTGCTGGCACTGAGAGGTTCTCTATCTTAGCTCTGAAATCTCTACCACACAGGGAAGGATTTGAATAGATAGAGGTTTTTGGGTAGGATTGAGGAGCAGAAGGTGCGAAAACACCCTTCCCTTCTTGATGGACCTTGTCTGGTGAATGACAATTGGCCCTTCTGGGGTGAATGTATGATGATGGGGCTTGCTAGACGTACAGCAGTAACATTAGACAGTGTATGGAATTTCCTTAAATCTCTAGATACTTCTCTTTCAAGTAAATTTGATAAGAGGGAGAGCCAGTCGGGGGGAGGGACCCGGCCACCCGGGTGTGACACCCCAGAGGGGACAATGGCAGGCCCCACCGGACCTACCAACCCCTTGCACACCACAGCTATTCCAGGCACAGGGATTAACACTGTTCTTCCATCAATCTATCCCCAGAAACCAACTGAAGATTAACTAATCTCACAACAAGGACCTAAATCCTACCAGACCGGACAAGCTGCACAGGCTGCATGTCTACCCTCTGCTGAGACTGAGAAAATACTGGAGATAGAGGGCTAGCACAGGTTATATGTACTCAGTTTGAAGTTAGTGTTCTCAGTCTCCCTCTGCTGGTAGGCATGCATAACCCAAGCGTCTTGACCGGTCTGGAGGGTTGCTGAGGAATTGATAAGATTTTCATGGGTCACATCTTATTTCAAACCAAGATAGAAGCCCAGGAATGTGTTTTGGACAAGCAAAAAGGGAAGACTACAACGAGTCTCTCAGGGTTCAATTCGCTCTTCATTACTATTCAACATATTCCTAAGCCCTTTAGCAACGCTCACTCAAAATTTAGAGGGGACTGCATATTATTCTAATGATATTTTATTGATAACTAGTAAAAGAGGCCCGTTTCTGATAGAAATGAAACGGGCGCTAGCAAGGTTCCATGCCCCCCTCCCTACCTCTCTCTCCTCTGAGTTCCAACCGCCTCCCCTCCGAGTTCCATGCCCCCCTACCTCCCTCTCCTCCGAGTTCCAGGACCCCCCTCCCCTTCCAGGACCCCGCCTCCCTCCCTCTCTCTCTCTCTCGCCTGTGAGTGCAAGCACGACCTGTCCGCCTGCCCCTTGCCTTCCTAAGTGCCGGCTGTAATTTAAAACTTGTTACCTCGTGGTCCGGCAGCAACAGTGAAGTGGAGCCGGCACGGCGCTTCAGACTGCCTTCCCTTCTGTTTCAGCTCTGTCTCTGGTCCCGACCTCATTTCCTGTTTCCGGAAGGGTGGGACCAGAGGCAGAGCCGAGACAGAAGGGAACGCAGTCTGAAGCGCCGCTCGCCTTCACTGCTGACGCCGGACCCCGAAGTAAGAATTTTAAAATTCTGTCCGGCACCCAGGAAGGCGAGAGGCAGGCGAAGGACAGGTCGTGCTTGCACTCGGAGGGGAGAGAGAGAGAGGGAGAGGGAGGTGCGGGGGTCTGGAACTCGGAGGAGAGGGGGGGCATGGAACTCGGAGGGGAGGAGAGGGAGAGGAGGAGAGGGAGGTTGGTCCTGGAACTCGAAGGGGAGGGGAGCCTGGAACTTGGAGGAGAGGGAGGGGGCATGGAACTCGGAGTGAGGACGGGGGGGGGGGGGGGGGGGAGAGGGGCGATTCTCTACTCACCTCCAACGTTCTGTGGCTGGCTGATGCTGGCTTCCCTTCCCTTTCACTGATCCGCCCTCTGACATCATCGTGAGGGCGGACCAATGGGAAGTGTGTTACGAACCCAGGCATCCAGACGTAGAACGTTGGAGGTGCAAATTATTATATAGGATTTACAGTACTGTTCAGAACCCTGACCTCAACTCAATATATTACTGTTTAGATAAGGTTGCTTAGATGTTTAGATAAGCTAGTGTTAAACCCTGAGAAGACAATTCTGTATTGGATCTCAGGCAGGTTAGACCAGTGGTTCCCAAACCTGATCCTGGGGGCACCCGAGCCAGTCAGGTTTTCAGAATATCCAAAATGAATATTTATGAGATAGATTTGCATGAGGTGGAGACCATGCACGCAAAACTCTCTCATGAATATCTATTATGGATAGCCTGAAAACCTGACTGGCTGGGGTACCTCCAGGATCAGGTTTAGGAAACACTGGGATAGACTGTTCAGCCATACTGCCTTTCCTAGTTTCCAAATCACCATGCAAATTATTTTTGATATTTAGGTGTAATAATTTACTAACAATTATCTTTTGCATCTTACATATCCGTTGTTGTGAAAAGATTTTGCTGAATTACTTCAACTTTGTTCACTTAGAAGTTACTTTAATGATTCCACCTTTCACACTCTTGTCCACGCCTTATGAATTTCATGCTTAGACCACTTTAACAATCTATGCAGGTATTACTGTACTAATTTAAAAGATTGCAGACTCTACATAATGCAGCAGTTCACTTTCTATGTCATGCAAGCTACTCTGCTATTTAAAAAACATTTGCTTCCGGCTTATCACATCCAATTAAAAGATTTTAATTCTTATATATCGAGCTCTTCAAAATGATTACCCCTCATATGTTTTCTTGTCCAGTACCTTGTATTTACCGACTAGATCTCTCTGCACTTTCAACAATCACCGGTTAGTCTTCCACCCTCCACCTCAAGCGCGGCTGAAATTAACCATTTTTCTGTTTGGCTCCTGCTTTGTGGAATATTTTACCTTAACCTATGTACTGAATTAAATTACAAAAAGTTTACAGCCTCCTAAAAAAACATACCTTCTCAGAGGGTCTGACTTGGAGCTCGGCTGGCTATAATAGAAGACTGGTTATTGCTCTCTCTCAACTATAATTTGTTGTATAGACGAATCTTAATGTCACTGTACTTTTTCCTATTATTAATGGAGTTCTTTTCATCTAGTATACATGTTCAGGTCCGCAAGTCTCTCCTCAAGACGTATGAGGAGAGACTTGCGGACCTGAACATGTATACTCTGGAGGAAAGGAGAAACAGGGGTGATACGATACAGACGTTCAAATATTTGAAAGGTATTAATCTGCAAACGAACCTTTTCCGGAGATGCGAAGGCAGTAGAACGAGAGGACATGAAATCAGATTGAAGGGGGGCAGACTCAAGAAAAATGTCAGTAAGTATTTTTTCACGGAGAGAGTGGTGGATGCTTGGAATGCCCTCCCGCGGGAGGTGGTGGAGAGGAAAACAGTAACGGAATTCAAACATGCGTGGGATAAACATAAAGAAATCCTGTTCAGAAGGAATGGATCTTAAGGAGCTTAGCCGAGATTGGGTGGCAGAGCCGGTGGCGGGAGGCGGGGATGGTGCTGGGCAGACTTGTACGGTCTGTGCCAGAGCCGGTGGTGGGAGGCGGGACTGGTGGTTGGGAGGCGGGGATAGTGCTGGGCAGACTTATACGGTCTGTGCCAGAACCGGTGGTGGGAGGTGGGGATAGTGCTGAGCAGACTTATATGGTCTGTGCCCTGAAAAGGACAGCTACAAATCAAGGTAAGGTATACACAAAAAGTAGCACACGTGAGTTTATCTTGTTGGGCAGACTGGATGGACCGTGCAGGTCTTTTTCTGCCGTCATCTACTATGTTACTATGTTACTATATTTTGAACTGCTTAAACCTGTTTGGCAGAAGAAGGCGGTATTGCTAGTAATAAAGAATAAATGACAAACAATAATTTCAAGTGTGTAACAGGGATTTGGAGGAGATGGAGAATACCAATACATGCCTAAAGACTTGTAGAATTTCTAAAATCTCCTTTGGTTCTCCCTAGTGACGTGTTCTGATGATATTATAAAGATATTGCAAACACCCAAGAGTGCTGTATGTTTCCACTTGTGGTCTTGATCTCTCCACAGAAGCAGAAGTAAAGAAGAGGTCGGTAAGTCCGACTTTCTATGGTAAATTAATGGAAACTTTTAAGATAGAGAATAGTAAAGTTTTTGGAATCTAATGGATTACAGGACCAGAGGCAACATGGTTTTAATAGAAGCTGGTCTTTTCAGACAAATCTGATTAATTTCTTTGACTGTGTTATGATTTTGCTAGACAGGCAGGGGAATGCAGGGGCGTAGCTACGGGTGGGCCTGGATGGGCCCAGGCCCACCCAGTTTTGTCTCAGGCCCATCCTCACCTTCTCCCTCCCCCGCCGTAGCGCTGCCTCCTCTCCTGCACTTCACAGTCTCTGTCTCCCACCCTCGCGGCAGCGCTTTTAATTTGCTATCAGCGCTGCCTGCCTGACAGCTGACAGACGCGGCGCAACGCCCTCCTGCTCCGGGGCCTTCCCTCTGCCGCTTTGATTCAACTTCCTGTTTATGCAGGGCGGATTGCACGCAGCAGAGGGAAGGTCCCGGAGCAGGACGTCGTCGCGCCATGTCTGTCAGCTGTCAGGCAGGCAGCGCCGATAGAGCGCTGCCGTGGGGGTGGGAGACGGAGACCATGAAGTTAAGGAGAGGAGGCAGCGCCACGGTGGGAGGTGAGTGGAGGCAGCGCCGATAACTTTAAATGTGCTGGACAGGCAGGCGCGTGTGCATGTGTGTGTGTGGAGGGGGGGGGGGGGGGGCTTGTAGTGCCCACCCATCCAACCCGCTGGCCCACCCAAAAATTGTCTTCTGGCTACGCCACTGGGGGAATGGTTTGGGACTTGCTTCTGATTGGCCTGTCAGGGGTTGAGCTGATGTCTGAAGCAGCAGACGTCAAAAGTCTGATCTATCTATTTAAGCTTACCTCTCCCTACAGGCCATGCTTTAGTGTTTGATTTCTGAAGCCTGTTGCCCTTTCTCTCAGTCTGTGCTGTTGCATACTGTGTGTTTGTTGGACTTTTGCTTCTCTCCTCGTAGCTTCTGTGTTTGCTGGGTGTTCCCAGCATGAGCTTGATTGTTTCACTCCCCTGCACCTGAGTCTGTTCCCTGCTTGCTAGTGTAGTGTGGTCTGTGGTAAGCTTGTCCCTTGTATCGTTCCGGTTCGTTTGTTTAGTTTGCCTTTCCTCAGTGTAACAACCCTTTATGTGCTGAATTTAGTATTTGCTTTCTGTAGTCCTGCCTCTGTCGGCAGACTCCCTGTCCTTGTATTTGCTCCTGTTCGTTTAAGTTTTCCTTTGTTTGCCTTACTTTTGTCTGTCGTGTTTGCTCTGCTTCCTGCTGTTTCAGAAGCAGCCTTCCTTTAGCCTGTTTTTTCCCCTTGGTTTGCTGAGTCTGTCTCCAGATTTTGGTGAGCTTTGTTCCTTGCCTGATCTGCATATGTTAAGGCACCTTTCTCTGTTTGCTTCCCTTTAAACTTGTGCGTTGTGTAGCACAGCCTTGTGTATTCCTATATGCAGCTTCCCTTTACCCTTGTGTGCTGTGGGGCCAGCCTTGTGCATTCTTGTGTGTGGATTCCCTTTACCCTTGTGCGCTATGTGGCACAGCCTTGTGTATTCCTATAGGTGGCTTCTCCTTACCTTTGAATGCTATATGGTACAGCCTAGAGTATTCCTTTGAGTGGCATCCTTTAGCCTTCTTGACTGCCGTGTGGCACAGCCTTGTGTATTCCTATAGTAGCTTCTGTCGCCCTTTCCCTGGTGTCTCTAGCTTGTGCTGTGTGCTTTCCTTGTGCTCCAGTCCCTCAGGAGATCCCTCATTATTCTTTCTCCCTTCCCAGTGTATGACTCGGTTCCTGTTCGGCTGTGAGGCCCGCACGCTTGGACTCTGAACGAGTGGGTTCCTGGTCAGCAGTGAGGCCCGCCTGAGTAGTCTATTTCCCTTTTTCTGGTGGTGCTAGTTGCTTGTCATGTGTGTGCGGGGCTTGGTGGCTGGGGTTGTGTGTAGCACCCGTTTGGTCCACCCCAGGCCTTGGCCAAGATCCTTCCTAGGCCTCAGCCTGGGCTCAAGGGCTCACAAACAGATTAACAGACTGGGTACCAGAGAGAATTGGATCGAGGGAGAGTGCTAGATGTGGTATATTTAGATTTTAGCAAAGCCTTTGATATAGTGAACTTTGAGCCTGGTGACCTGGGTTCAATTCCCACTGCAGCTCCTTGAAGTCACTTAACCCTCCATTCCCCCAGGTACAAAAACTTAAGATTGTGAGCCCTCTGGGGACAGAGAAAGTACCTGCATATGATTAGTAGTAGTATACTTTATTATGTATATAGTAGTATAGTTTATTATGTATATAGATACATAATAAACCGAGTGCCTTCAGTATGGCCCTAAAGTGACTGACTGGGTTAGGAACTGATTGAGTAGAAGGCGACAGAGGGTAGTGGTAAACAGAATTCACTCTGAGAAAAGGATGTTATCAGTGGTGTGCCGCAGGGTTTGGTTCTTTTAACATGTTTGTAAACAATGTTAATGAAGGGCTGTCTAGTAAGGTTTGCCTCTTTGCTGATAACAAAATCTGCAACAGAGTAGACACCCCTGATGAGGAAGGACCTACTAAAGCTTGAAGAATGGTCTGGAATTTGGCAGCTAAGATTTAATGCTAAAAAATGCAGAGCCATACATTTGGGCTGAGAAAACCTGAGGGAACAGTGAGGGGATGAAGAACTTTTGTACATAAAAGAGGAGCAAGACTTGGGTGACATTTGTATGTAATGATCTTAAAATGGCCAAACATGTAGAAAAGGTGACAGTAAAAGTTAGAAGGATGTTTGGGTGCATAGGGAGAGGAATGGCCTGTAGAGAATAGGAGGTCATGATGCCCCTGTATAACACTCTGCTAAATAGTAGTAGTAGTAGTAGTAGACCTCATTTAGAATATTGTATAAATTCTGAAGACTTTTACCTTCAAAAATATATAAACAGGATGGAATGGTCCAGAGGGCAGCTACTAAAATGGACAGTGGTCTTCATCAAAGCGTATGGGGACAGATTTAAAGATGTCAATATGTATACTCTGGAAGAAAGGTGGGAGAGGGGAGACATGAGAGAGATGTTTAAATACCTATGTGGTATAAATGCACAGGAAGCGAGTCTCTTTCAACTGAAAGGAACCTCTGGAATGAGGGAGCACAGAATGAAGGTGAAAGGGAATAGACAAAATAACCTATGGAAATACTTCTAGGAAAGGGTGGTGAATTCATAGAATAGCCTCCCGGTGGAGATGGTGGAGTTAAAAGTTGTATCTGAATTTCAACAAAGCTTGGAACAATCTAAGTGACTGAAAGGGAGAGAAGATGGCATGCTAGGAAGACTGGATAGGTCATATGGTCTTTATCTGCCTTCATTTTTCTATGTTTCTTACCAATTTCTTGGGACTAAGAGAATTATTCAACCCCAGTGAAATGCAATCCTTTTCAACATATGGCCTACCACTGACCAAGGAAGGAAGATTTACAGTAGATGTGTCTCGTGCCAGGGCTGCAGTATGACATCAATCACGGTTCTTTTTAATAGCTCAAGAACTTGGGCACTTTGGCATTCCTTTTGATTGCCATTGTCCAGAAGTAGAGAACACCATCAGTCCACTATCAGCTGAAACTCCCGGCTGAATAGTTCCCATTCTCCTGAATCCATGGAATGCCTACTGAGAAAATCCACCTCCTCATTCAACAACCTCGCGATTTGAGCTGCTGACATGCAGAGAATATTTTTCTCTGCCCAACTCATGAGGCAGGTCACCTCCACTGCCATCAGACGACTGCAGGTCCCGCCTTGCTTGTTGGCTTGATATAAGCCACCACTGTCGCAGAAAGCCCGGAATGGGGTCCCCACCAGACAGGGAGCAAAGTTGCATAAGGCATTCCACACTGTCCTGAGCTCCAAGTGATTTATCGACCACCGAGACTCCTGTTCCATCCAGGTGCCCTGTGCCAGACGGAACTTGTAATGAGCTCCCCGACATGACTTGCTGGTGTCACCACCTCTCATTGTGTTATGCGGACATTCAAATTCCTGGGCGACAACCACCACTGCATACCCCATCTGGCAACCAGAGTCCAAGGAAGATGAAGGTCATACTTCTGTAAAACCAGAGACCAGCAGCTGAAGAGAGATTCCTGTAATGGCCACATATGAGCCCTTGCCCATGGCACCACTTCCATTACCACTACCAGTGACCCCAGACCTTCCTTGACTGAGAGGAAGAATCTGTTGAACCAGCTTTGACCTCCTGTGCTCCGTGAGGAAGAGCTCCTCCAGTGCTGTGTTGAATAGAACACCCAGATACTCCAGCGTCTGCGATGGAGTTAGTCTACTCTTCTCGAAATTGATAACCCAACCCAATGACCGCAGATGAACAACGTTGTCCGTTGCTGCCACACTGTCTGAATAAGATGATGCATGAATGGAGCCAGTCAGTCATCTAGATAAGGGTGAACTGATTTCCTGGCATTGAAGGAAGGATGCCACCACCACCATAATCTTGGTAAATGTTCTTGGAGCTGGGACGAGACCGAAGGGCAAAGCCCTGAATTAGAACTGGCAATGCAAAACATAGAAACCACTGATGCAGTAGCCATATGGGTATATGCAAGTATGCCTCCTTCAGATCAAGGGCGGTGAGTAATTCTCCTTCTTCAACAAAGGCAATGACTACTACACATGAAAATAGGATACGTGGAGGCAGTGGTTTAGACCTCTGATATCTAAAACCAGACAAAAGGTGCTTTCCCTCTTTGGGACAATGAAGTAGACGGAGTATCTGCCTTGTCCTTGTTCAGCCTGGGGAACTTGAACAATGGCCTGCAGCACCAGAAAGGAATCTATGGTGGCCTGAACCTCGACTGCCTTGGTCCTTTTCAACACGGAGACTACAAGAAGAGAGGAGTGACCGGGCAGGATAACTTGTAACCTTCTATAAGACTATCCAGAACCCACTGGTCTGACATGATTTTGGCCCACTCCTCCTGAAGATGTTCTCCCGCCAGAGAAAGAGAGCAGTGGACCAGCCTCACATCATTGCGAAGTTCTGGAGGCACTGGGTGCTCTAGCTGAGTGAGAAGATGACTTCCTGTCTGCACAAAAGGAAGACTGGAGTTCCTGAAAGCAGGACTTCTGACCATATTACTGATGACCAGGCAGGAACTGTCTGCTATCTCGAAATCGATACCGAGAGCCCCCTGAAGACGGACAACCAGAGGCTTTTGGCTTATCCTCCAGCAACTGCTGTGGCTTACTTTCCCCCAGTTCTTTCACCAAGTTATTGACATCTTCTTCAAATAGCCACTTACCCCAAAAAAGCAGTTTAACTAGACATGACTTTGACGCTCCATTCGCTACCCAATGCCACAACAGCCAGCATACTGCAGGTCATAAATAGTATCCTTTACTAGCAGGTTCAGGGTGCAGTACAAATAGCACCAATTCAGCCCCAGCCGAGATCAATCAGGACACATTGATAGCAACGCTGTACCAGAGAATAGTATATAATTTGTCAGAAAAGATCTTATCCGAATAAGTCTAGAGGGGGTTTGGGGGTCACGGATATTTGCTTGTATAACGTGGCTGCTTTAATGCGTTGGATTTGAGTTACATGCAGGCCCAGCCCGTTATGCGCCTATGGAGCTCAGCAATATGATTGCAGAGTCTTGGAATTTTGTTACGCTCCTCCATATGACCTGAGGGGAGGGCAGGGATTGGACAAAGGGTTTCTTGTGTTCATTTCGTAGAGCCTGGAGCTGGCAGACTCTGTGGTGGTTGTCCAAGTGTATCTCTCTGTTTCTAGCAATTACTGTAGAGAGGTGTGGTAGCCGTGTTAGTCCACTCTTAAGGTTATCAATAGAAATCAAACAAAATAAAACACGGAAAAGAAAATAAGATGATACCTTTTTTATTGGACATAACTTAATACATTTCTTGATTAGCTTTCGAATGTTGCCCTTCTTCGTCAGATCGGAAATAAGCAAATGTGGTAGCAGATAGTATATATAAGTG
This sequence comes from Microcaecilia unicolor, assembly GCF_901765095.1. Classification (NCBI taxonomy): domain Eukaryota; kingdom Metazoa; phylum Chordata; class Amphibia; order Gymnophiona; family Siphonopidae; genus Microcaecilia; species Microcaecilia unicolor. The sequence continues at coordinate 27,078,514 of NC_044032.1, read as the reverse complement.
AAACATTCAAGCATTACTTTGACAGTCTGACAGGGTGGGAGGGTGGGGGTGGGTAGGAGGTATGCATGGGGATATCAAAGCATTTCATTGATATTCTAACAGGATGGGTGTGGGTAGGTAAGAGGAGGGTGATAAACAGAGAAATACAATTTCATGGTTTATAATGGGCTAGAAAACCCAGATCCTTGTTAAGTCCTGTCTGTTGGGTGTCAAAATATTCAATCATTCTGACTTTAAAGGTCTTACATCCCTGTATTGTTTTAAAGTTACTTTTCAGGACACTGCACCAGTGATTTCATAGTAAGAATCCTGAAAAGTAAGTTTGCAAATATTGAATGGATTGTTTTCACTAAATCGCTAGCGCTCCACTGGTTTGGAAATCATTTCCTTTGTGGGATGCGTTAATCACTGGAATTCTCTACCTGAGAAAAGCAGCCTTAGATAAGTGTTGTATATTTTTTCTTGGACTATTTCCATAAGTACGCAAGTATTGCCATACAGGGACAGACCAAAGGTCCATCAAGCTCAGCATCCTGTTTCCAACAGTGGCCAATACAGGTCACAAAAACCTGGCAAGATCCCAAAAAAATTCAATACATTTTATGCTGCTCATACCAGAAATAAGCAGTGGATTTTCCCCAAGTCCATTTTAATAATGGTCTATGGGCTTTTCCTTTAGGAAGCTGTCTAAACCTTTTTAAAACCCCGCTAAGATAACCGCCTTTACAACATTCTCTGGCAACGAATTCCAAAGTTTAATTATACGTTGAGTGAAGAAAAATTTTCTCCGATTTGTTTTAAATTAAATACGTTGTAGCTTCATTCCATGCTACCTAGTCCTAGAATTTTTGGAAAGAGTAAAACAAATAATTCATGTCTACCCGTTCCACTCCACTCATTATTTTATACCACCTTGCTTGTCCTCGGAGAAATGTCTGTGTTCTGTGCCTATAGTATAAAAATCTTAGCATACATCATAGAATCATCCATTGACATAAAAGGTCTTTCAGGGGTGAAAACTAAATTCATGAAATCATAGCTACTGCATTCAACAGATTTTGAACACAGATACCTTTTCCTTCCATTCAGTAGATCATAAAGCTGTCCGCAATAGATCTCATAAAAGCTGATGCAGACAACAAGGTCTTTCCTTGTCTGGGGTGACTCCAGTTGTTGAAAAATATCTTTAGCAGCCAGTGCATACAGTCCTGGCTTCTGCTGAGTCCCAATCATAGTATGTGTCTTTCCAGCGCCAGTCTGGCCATAAGCAAAGCAGGTGGCATTCCCTCTGAAATGATAATTAAAATTAATTTGAAATGCATTCAACAGGTATTTTATTTCTTCATAAAAGTAAAAGGCCAAACAAGCAAGCAGAAAGTAAAATTTTTTAACTGAAAGGTATTGTATGCAAAATGTTTTTTGACCTTAATTCGTACAACATTATGCTATTCAAAACATTTATTCAAATACACTTAAAACTATTCCATTTAAAATCTGCATGAAAAATTATATTCGTAGATTAACTTTATCTGTGAATGTATTCAGACTTTCTCTTGGTATTTCCCTTCTTATTACATCTCATCACTGTCACACGAGACCTCAGCCCCTCTGATCATGCCTCAACTGTTGATAAATGAGATCTATAAACAGGCATGTCCTTTATGGTACAGAAGGCAAAATCCTTGTTGTTCTGGTTGCCTGAATGGCATAAAAATATCTCTTATACCATATTTTCATGACAACAATTTATTAGAAATCAAAGCATGCAAAAAACATTAAGAAAATATAAGAATTTCAATTACTGATTTATTAGGACACTTCCGTATGCCATATGTAGAGTGACTAGCAATCCTAAGGCTAAGATGATTAAATACTGCATGAACAATTAGTGAATGATAAGATACTCAAAAGAGGGTTTAAAATGTTAAGAATCAAATAAAAGATTGTGGGATTATGTTTTATATTGGCTAATCATTCCCTTTTATCACTAACGGTATCTCAAGGAAGACAACACTAGCAAAGAAAAATGTTCTGATTCTAGAAGTCTGGAAAGGGTTATAAAGACCAATGAACTACAGTGAGAGCCATTATCTCCAAGTGGAGAAGACTTAGAACAGTGGTGAATTTTCCCGAGAGTGGCTGGTCTGTCAAAATTAATCTAAGGGTGCAATAACAACTCATCTGGGAAATCAAACTATCCCAGAAACATCCTAAGAACTGCAGGCCTCTCTAGTCTCAGCTAAGGTCAGTGTTCATGACTCCACCATAAGAAATACTGGGCAAAAGTAGGATTCATGGGAGACTAGTAAGGTGGAAACTGCTGCCATCCAACAGTAACAACAATGCTAATCTCACACTTGCAAACACACCTGGATGATCCTCAAATCTCTTGGGATAATGTTCTATGGAGAAACAAGTAGAACACATTGGACAACACAAGTCCCATTGTGTCTGGCTTAAAACAAATACAGCATTCCACAGTAAGAATACCATATCAACAGTCAAAAAATGGTCATGGTAGTGTGATGGTGTGGAGATGTTTTGGTACCTCTGGACCTGGAAAACTTGTCATTATTGTAGGAACCATGAATTATGTACTGTACCAGAAAATTCTTAAGGAGAATGTCCAGTCATCTATCTATGAGCTAAAACTGAAGCAAGACCATGGTCCAAAACATAAAAGCAAGTCCATATTTGAATAGTTGAGGAGAAACAAAATTAAAGTTTTGGGATGGCTTAGTCAAAATCCTGACTTGAATCCAGAAGAGATGCTGTGTGGTAGGACCTGAAACAAGCAGTTCATGCACGAAAACCGATGAATGCGTCTGAATTAAAGCAGTTCTGCAAAAAAGAATGGCTCGGATTCCTCAACAGCAATGTGAAACACTGATATAGGAAGCATTTGGTTGCAATTATTGCTGCTAAGGGTGGGCAAAATGGGTGTTGGATAACTGTCCCCTAAATAAATGAGGTAATAATTTGAAAACTTACGTTTTTACTTAAGTTCAATTTGTATAATATTATATTTTGTTTAAAGATCAGAATTTTGGGTGTGGAGAAATAAATTTCATGCCCTAATGACTTTTGAGCATAGATATGCTAAACGCACGCCCAAGAGGCTGAAGCAATTCCATGAAGTATGGGGAGTGTACGTGGACTCTCTTCCACACAAAGCGAGAAGTCTGCTGCTAAATGCGGGTTGAGAACCGTAGGGTTAGAGAGAGGATACTCCAGGGAGATCAATGATTTATGCAGGATGGGGGGGATGGGGTCCCCCTTTGTTTTAGGATCATTGTTTTCCTCTTCTCCCCCCCTCACGCTGGATATATTTATATATAAATACCTGCAAGGTTTTTTTTTTTTTTTTTGTGTGTATATGTGTCTTGGATTTGTATTTGTCTGTGGTCTGGTTTCAGATGAAGATTGTTCTTGAGAGATGGCGACTGGGTGGGATTGGGAGGGAGGGAGGGGGAATAATTGAGAATGCAGAGGATGCTAAGTTGAAATTTCATCGGACATATCACAAAACAGAGACGTATGGATGGGAGCTTTAAGCACGTATTCATATTGTTTTAATTGTCCCCTAGAACCCACAATATGCTCACTAATTGTTCAGCTTCTGGGTGATTGATAAGGTGGGGTGGGAGCTGGGAGATTAAAGATAGGACCGGGTTGAGTGCACGTGTTACCATATAGTTATGATTGTTGACATGTTTTGGTTGACTGAATTGTTCAATATACAGTGTTTCAAATGGAAAAAAAAAAAAGGGGGAGGATGGGGGGAGGGAGGAGACTGGAAAAGTTTGATGACTGTGAGTAATAAGATGTATAATGGGATAAGCATTTATGCTTAAAGTCATGTATATTCGAACCCTGCAATGTGTGTTTTCTTTGATCGGGTCATCAATAAAGGAAAAGGGGAAAAAAAGGTTGCAACAAATAGTTGGAAGGGTGGGGGGGGGGTTAATACACAAATTTGATGACCATTACTATGGATGTATACCAGTGATGTTTCTGTTACAACTGTTTTTTTTATGTGCTATAGTGAAGTTGTATCTTTTTGGATTTTGTCATCAATAAAAATTGTTGAAATTTAAGATCAGAAACCATTCAGCGCGACAAATGCAATAATAGGGGAAATTAGGAGGGGGGAAAGCATTTTCATATCACTGTATTTTATTAGCCAATCAATCTCTGAAGGCCTCTAGAACTGTCCAAACAGCTCTTAACTCTAAGATATCTATTTGATCAAATTTCTCGGACACAGACTAAAGGCTTGAAGCATGAAACCCATGTACATGAGCTCCCCAGGCCAGTCTGGACCAGTGTCATATTGCCAAGTGCAACATATTACCACATGACACTTCATCACAGGTCAGTTAGTGAAGTGTATTTTGTAAGCGAGTGACACTTAGTAAAGTGAACTGAACTGTAGAAGGAGTAACAACAGAAACAGAATACAAAAAAATAGTGAAATTGATTTTATAATCTATGCTAGAGAAAAAAGTTTTACTATTGATATTATCCATAGAGTATTCATGAATTAAATTACATAGAGGGGCATTTTTGAAAGAAATGTCTAAATCAGCATTTGGACGTTTTACAAAAATGTCCAAATTCCGAACAGGAAAGAAGGTCATTTTCGAAAAAGATGGACGTCCATCTTTTTTGTTCGAAAATGCTATGGACGGCCTGTGATTTGGACGTCTTTGTTTTTTGGCCATTTTCAAAAAAAAAAAATTCCAAGTGTAAAACGTCCAAGATCAAGCCATTGGGACGTAGGAGGAGTCAGCATTTTTAGTAGACTGGTCCCCCTGACATCCCAGGACAGCAATAGGGCACCTTAGGGGGCACTGCAGTGGACTTCATAAAATGCTCCCAGGCACACATCTGACCATTGCTCCCTTACTTTGTCTGCTGAGCCCCGCAAAACCCACCCAAAACCCACTACCCCCGACTGTACACTACTACCATAGCCCTTACGGGTGAAGGGGGTGCCTATATGTGGGTATAATGGGTTTCTGGTGAATTTTGAGGGTTCGCAGTTTCCTCCACAATTGTAACAGGTAGGCAGAGGTAGGAGGCTGGGTCCACCTGTCTGCAGTGCACTGCACCCACTACTAGACTCCTCCAGGGACCTGCATACTGCTGTAATGGACCTGAGTATGACATCTGAGGCTGGCTTAGAGGCTGGCAAGTAATGTTCTTCAATACACTTTTTGGGGGTGGGTGGGGGGTTAGTGACCACTGGGGGAGTAAGGGGAGGTCATCCCTGATTCCCTCCAGTGGTCATCTGGTCATTTGGGGCATCTTTTTGTGCCTCATTCGTAATAAAAACAGGTCTAGCTCAAAACATTGAAGTTTTAGTGCTGAACATTTTTGCTTTGTTCCATTATGGCTCAAAGACGTTCAAGTCTTAGGAACGCCCAAGTCCTGCCTTGAACACGCCCCTGATATGCCCCCTTGAGATTTGGACGTCCTTCTGACGGACTTCAGAGAAAAACGTCCAAAATGAGGTTTCAATTATATTGATTTGGACGTTTCTGTGAGATGAACGTCCAAATGCTGATTTATGTCACTTTTTGGACGCCCATCTCTTTCGAAAATGAGCCTGATAGTAACGTAGTAACATGAGAATTCACATTTTTATATTTCTATGAAATTTGACTGTCTCTTTGACTGCTTGAAATTCTGAAATATAAGGTAAACTGGGCCCGTCTCGACATCGAGGACACAAGTCCTTGGGAATGGTGTTGAGGAGTCCGCTCCCACCTCGACTCCGGCGAAGCTTCCTTTACCAGCATCGGAGTACCGACCTGGGTGGCAAGCGACACCGGTGCCCGCACCGCGGGCTGAGGGCCAGGTGGGGCCACAGTGGAAGGCATGGCAGGTGCAGGCACCCCCCATGCCAATGCACATCGATGCATCAAGCCCTCCAAGAGCTCAGAGAACAGGGCCTGGATACGTTCGTCGAGAGCCGCCATCAGTAAAGGCTGAGGGGCCGGTGTGGGGTCAAGTTTGCTGACTCGCCTGGGGTGCGGGAGCAGGATCTCAGCTGCTGGAAGACAGACGCATTGGCACCTCCTTGATAGAGGGGGAACGGTCCTCTCGGTGTCAACGCTTCTCAGGTGCTGCATCCCTCGGTGCCCTGGAGCTCCCGACACCATGCGTCGAAGGAGATCGGTGTCGGTGCTTCTTGACCTTTGCCTGATGCATGTCATCCAAGCTCCTCGGTGCTGACAAGGAGGACGTTGAATCCTCACATCTCCTCGGGGTCGGGTCAGACGATGGATGGTTTCGGGGGGCCTACACAGCAGGAGGCCTCGAGGCAGGTGGTGACCCACTCAATACCTCACTGCTCCCAGTGTCTGTAGGTCTTTCAGCAGCCATTCCTACCTCGACTCCTGATGTCGATGCTTGTCTCGATGACCACGCCCTCGACACTGATGTTGAAGAACCAGACCAAGCTCCAAAAAGTTTCTCACGTTGAGCTTCTCGGGAAATTTGGGTCCTTTCCTTCATACGAAGACAAAGGATACAATTTGCCAGGCTATGGTCGGGCCCGAGACACTGAATACACCAAGAGTGCTTATCAGTACCCGAGATGGTCCAGTTGCACCAAGTACAATGCTTGAAGCCACTGGGAGTTCGATGACATGGAAGGAAAAATGGGTTTGGCTAAATTAAAAGTAGCGATTGTGCCTGAAAAAGAGAAAAAGGCACAAAAAAAAAAAAAAAAAAGGAGAACTGTCCGAGCAGACCTGAAAGCGGCCTGAATCGAAAAAAGCAAGGAAACTTAAACGCGGGCCAGAAAAACTAAAAGAAATAAGAGAAAATCTATTTTTTTTAAACAAATGAGAAATAGAATAAAGAGGGAAATAAAGCAAAAAAACAAAAACAAAAACACTGTGGCACAAAAATAGGCTCTTAGCTGGGCATGTGAGGAGCAACAAGAAAAACACCAACTTCCCTCATGCGGAGAAAAAAAGAACAAGAGGTGCAGTCACGCTCAGGTGGGAAGGCGCTCTGCACATGCGCATTGTGGCGCCCCTCGTGCTCCAGAAGGCTCTCGCAAACCTTTTTGCTGGCTATCTTGCAGACCTGGGTGACGCAGATCGTCTACCCACTTGTGAGAATGTAAGCCTGCTTGTCCTTGGAAAATCCATAATAGAAATTTCTGAAGCTACATAAGACTGAAATTTCTTTAATACAGCAAAAAGATGAGAATAGGTAGGACTGCGTACACACAAGGATAAACATAGCAACCACAAACTGCATGAATAGCAAAAAGCTGACAGAATATTGAAGAAACAGCTTTAAAAGTCCCATCACATATCCAATCTTTAGCAGCACATAAGACATCAAGCATCGAGTCAGGATAAATAACCACTGGTTTAAAACTTGCCTCATTGCCATTTGTATAACTTTTCTTCACAATGTAGCAGAAACCGCAATCTCACCCAGATGAATGGCAGTCTGATATTTCTCTGGAATATGCAAACCCACAGCAGAGCTTGGTTCTCCCTCAAATCCATCAAGGCGCTTCCAAGGACGCTGAATTTTACAAGGCATAGACATTTTGAAAACTTCTTCCATAAAAGATGTCAAAACAGAACTTATCATATGCCGAGGTGGAAGCCTATTAACACACCCATCAAGTACCATTCTTTGTAATTTCACCTTAAGCTTCTCAGAGGCAAGCCCAGACAGATGGTTATGAGATCTCAATTCTTGAAGAGACGCATTAGCAGCATTATAATCCAACAAGTTAGTTAAACTACCATCGCAACACTGTTTGTCGCATTTCCAGTTCAAAGTGGACTCGTTTTTCCAAGAACAATGGTAAGAAAAGATGTTTAGGTATATTTTGTTTCTGCCTTTAGAGGACTTATAAATCTTCATGCCTCGACCAGAACTGCGGCACACCCAAAATTCCATGCTTAACCTATTGGCCCCCTTAAGAGATGCAGTCATGTGATACACGTTTAGGTGTCACAAGCATACATGACACACGGTCAAGTGATGCACACTTAAATGTTACACTTGACAAAGTACAGGAACCAAATGGTAACTGAACAAACAAAACCCACAGAGTAAACAGAACAAACCAAAAAGTGGGAGAAGGAAGCAGGCTGAACAGACAATGGGATAAGCACACTAGTTTATTGCTGCAATACGCAAGACTCGACATGACACCGTATTTCGGCACAGATGTGCCAGCTTCAGGAGTCTACAATAAAAAATAATAAAAATAGGTAACACTATAACATACAAATATAAGACTGCACAATAAAAAATAACTAGAAATTGTATAAACATATAATGGTAAGATATGTATGAAAAAGATATATTAAAAAATACATATATATACACAATAACATAGTAACGTAGTAGATGACGGAAGAAAAAGACCTGCACGGTCCACCCAGTCTGCCCAACAAGATAAACTCACGTGTCATTTTTTATGTACACCTTACCTTGATTTGTACCTGTCTTTTTCAGGGCACAGACCGTATAAGTCTGCCCAGCACTATCCCCACCTCCCAACCACCTGCCCCGCCTCCCACCACCGGCTCTGGCACAGACCGTATAAGTCTGCCCAGCACTATCCCCACCTCCCACCGCCGGCTAAGCTTCTGGGGATCCCTTCCTTCTGAGACATGACATGAGAAAATAACCAGTGGGTATATTAGAAGTGAATTAAGAATACAAATGAATGTATGTTACTGAGAATTTACATAATTGCATAACATAATAATAAATCAATAACAATTACATAACAGCTGCAAAGGTATTTTTTGCAGAAAACTTCAAAACAAGGTCAGTTTTCCCTCGTTTTCTTCCATTCCATTGTTTGAGAATTTTTTATTCTGTACACCTGTCAATATAATTCTCTTTTACATTTTTATCAACATATCCATACTTTTATGTTATGTGATTGTTATTGATTTATAATGCTATGTAATTACGTAAATTCTCAGTAACATATTCATTTGCATTCTTAATTTACTTAATATGCCCACTGGTTATTTTTTTTTAATGTATATAATATCTCTTTAATAAATATCTATTACCTTTTTATGTTTATATAATTTCCAGTTATTTTTATTGTGCAATCTTATATTTGTATGTTATAGTGTTATCTATTTTTATTATTTTTTATTGTAGACTTCTGTGGCAGGCACTTCTATGCCGAGTCAAGTCTTACGTACTGCAGAAATAAACTAGTGTGCTTATCCCATTGTCTGTTCAGCCTGCTTCCTGCTCTCGCTTTTTGGTTTGTTACACTTGACAAAATGACACATGTTGAAAAGTTGCACACTAATGTGTCAGGCATGCTTAACCATTGCATGCTGAAATGATGCATGCTCAAGTGAACGACAACGCAGTTTTGACACATTTGAGGATAATCTGTACAAAAGAAATCTGAAAATGAACACTCTTCACCAGGACAGTCCCTAAGAAGTTTGGAGTGGCCTAGTGGTTAGGGTGGTGGACTTTGGTCCTGGGGAACTGAGTTCGATTCCCGGCACAGGCAGCTCCTTGTGACTCTGGGCAAGTCACTTAACCCTCCATTGCCCCATGTAAGCCGCGTTGAGCCTGCCATGAGTGGGAAAGCTCGGGGTACAAATGTAAAAAAAAAAAAAAAAAAAAACTACATCTCACAAACTTTGAGTGGCTCAAGTTCATTGAAAGCATAAGGTCCATTGAATCTGACTTAATATGAGTTTTATACATAACTCCTTGGCACAATTGAGGCCATGTGCCCCATCCTATATTCTACTGATTCAATATAATCTTCTGATCCAGGGACATCATGGGAGAAAGGCTTTTACCCAAGTCATGTCTAGAAGAGTTTCTATGAATGCCAACTGAGGAGATACCTATGACAAACCTTAATGATTTCAAGCACATAACCATCTGGATGCAAGAGTTTTGCGTACATGTCCTGCCCATGTCCTGATAGCTGTGAGAGGTGAAGGAACAAGCCGCTCTCAGGGCCCCATCCCTGCACTGCACAATTGTGGCACAGCCCATGCCACCTCACCTCTCTATGCAAGGTCACCAGCTAAAATGGAAAACTACTGACTTCTCACTCCGCAAGCAGACCATGTTCCACAATCTCCCTTCCAGCAACACTGCTGGCTGAGACACAAGAATGTTCTCTTGCTTTCCTTCCTTTAAATAAAACCCAAAAAACATTGTGGCAGCAAAAGGGAGGGGGAGGGGGGCTGAAGCAAACAGAGGCTGTGACCGAGGGGTAGAGAGGGCCCCAAAGAGGTTGTACTTACCACTCCTAACCAGAGAACCTCCCTGGGCAGAAATCACCAACCTCACGTACTGAGGCGTGGAGGCTGGAATCCTGGAATATGAGATTTGGGGTGTATAATTATGGTACAGCCAGAGACCCCCCCCACTGGAATGGTGGAGGGCCCAGTCATAGAGCTCAGGCTGTTACAGACCTTGGCTGAGTCAGAAATCTGATGGCTGACATAACTGGGAGCTTACTGGAAAAGTATGACCTAGTTTGTAGCCCAGATTGAGGCCTAAAAGTGAAGTTAATAGATATGGAAACAAAATGGAGGATTTCAACACAAAATGGAAGCCCGTATCTGTTACAAAGTGGAATTTTCTCTAATGTAAGTTAGAAAAACAAGTTGAGCAATGAGTGAGTCATGCCAGGTGCAGAGAAAATAGGGAGCTAGCTGTCCAAGAGAGGAGGGAGACTTTCCTGTGAGCAGGATTGTGGTCAGCTGGTGTGAGAAAGGAAAGGCGTAGCAAGATAGAAGCTACTCATTAGCATGAGCCAATCAGTGACAACCATGACATTAGCATAGATCCAATCAGGTATATCTACTGTCATATTATCCATATCCTGAGGGCACCTATAAAAATCAGGGTATTTCCTGGTTTAAGTTAGAGAGAAAAGGGTTGCCACTCTCTCTCCAAGGGAAACCAATGTGTCCAGCAGAATTAACAAATTATCTAATTGCTTTCCCTTGTAAAACCTCTAATTGGTAAAAGAAATTATAAAAGAATAGCAGGTAATTAACACCTGTTTGCAGCTTATTATATTCCTATAATTAATTGATTGTACGTGACTGTTGTCAATCACTGATTTGACTTATACCTTAGCAAATAAACTCCTCATTCCAAATGATGATTTGTGGGCTTCACTTAATGATGAAAGGCTGTAAGTATAAATGCTTTTGCTGCATCAGGCTATCATTCGCTGCATTGTATAACCTGTAGCCTAAATCCAGTTTGTCATAAGGCTGGTATCTATTCCTTGCCAGTGGCAATTCCTTTTAGAACCTCATAACTCCTGGATTACCCCAGTACTAGTGTTATTTAGAGATGGAGTCAGATTAAGGTCACTCCAGCCTTCTTGGGGGGGCTCGGGACCCCCCTAATTCTCAACATTGGTGACCCTCCGTTCGATTTAAACACGCAACCAGAATTTTTGTCAAAGTGGGTGTTGATTATAGCTCTTGACTAAAATTCTGTTGTTTTATCTTCCAATTGATTGCTGTCCCTCATAGAGATCTGGGCTCCTTTCCTCTGTACAATCTATTCCGTCTCTGTTCCCTGTAGCCACTTTAGTTGCTGTTCCAGGTTTAATTTTAGCTGCATAGCATAATTTTTGGCTGAATTTATAAACTGCTGTTTTATTTTTGCATTCTAAAACTGTTTCTGAGACTTTCAGAATTAAGATGCTTTATTTGGCAATCTAATCTGTTGCCCGGTTTCGTTAAAACTCAGAGATAGGTTTTTTTTTGTTTATATGCTGCAAGAGACAGCTTGGTAGATCTTATCGTGTTCCACAATGTGGTTATAAAGTTTTAAAAGTTTGCTTCTTTCCCCTTAAAAGAGGAGTTCTCGATACTAAATCTTATCTCTATTTCTACTGCGACATTTTTTTCACTTCCCCTTTTCTCGCTTGGGCGGTGCCCACTTCCTTCCTCTTCTCTGCACTTTCTCCCTCTCGTCTCTACTAATCTCAAACTTTGGAATCTATCATTAAATCCCTTTTCTAATAATCTTCTTTAATAACGTCTTGATTTGCCTCCGTTGGTTACTACAACAACACTTTCCTTTCCTTTTGGCTATGTTCCCTGCTCTAGCCTGTCACTCCGTTACATTTGCACCTTTCTCTTATACACACGCTATTTCTCTGCTATACCATCTTGTCATTTATTTCTCTGACTATAAATATTCCCTGTGACAGGTCTGTTGCCAGTTTTAAGTATTGTCAGCTCGTTTCTCTATCTTGCAAGTACATCTTATGCCTTGAGTGCTTGGTGTCCGTTTATGCACCGTAAATGTGCTCTTGTGCCTTTACTTTTGACAGACTGCCACCATCTTCCGTGTTGATAATACCTTTTCTTTTCTCATTTACACACCCACTATGGGCGTACCTTGGGGCGTGACCATTGGTGTCACTCCATCCTTTGGGCACACCCCTGATACGTCTCTCTCTATCCTGTCTTTCACTGTTTTTTTTATATATCTCTATTGTGGAATATATTTCTTGGATCATCAGCTGGATATTATTATAAGCAATTGATTGTTAGCATTCTAACTAAAGACTATTATAAGGATATTTACATTTGATATTTTGCAATGTAATATTTTTACTATAGTTGTGTGAGTCCGTTTTTTTTTGTATTTGGACGCATATATGCAGCATTTGTTTTGCCTTGAAGGGGTAATGGAAGTGACTATCTGCAATGTAGTTTCATGATAATATGACTTAGAAGCTATTTATGTATTTTTAGCCCTTATTAATGAGGTATTTTTGGCTCCGGGACTTAGCTTGTGACATGCATTCATTTCCTGTAGAACTGTTTGCCCGTAACTTTTCAGGATGCAAGTTTGACTGCAAACTATAGATTAGCTTTACCATGAGAAGCTGGGGTTTTTCATTTTAGTTAAGGCTGCGATACTGTGTTCGCGTTCTATAAATAAATGATGTACGGCATTGTTTTCAGTCCAATCATATATTCTGCAAGTTTAACCCTGTTTTATGGTACATTTTCTTGGCATGCATAATGATATTTCTATGTAATAGTACATATTCTTTTAAATCACTTATCTGTTGATAATCCAGTTGCCGGTTCTCTAGGTTCTTTGTATGTGCACTCTCCCACGAACAGCAGTGTTTGAATGTTTTCGGTTTCATTTTTGCGGTTGCAGCGCTGGATCGTTGCTTGTCTAGAATGGGCTTTGTTTTTGCAGTGTAATATTGCAAGTTCCATAATAATGATTTACAGTCTGTTTTTCCAGGTTTTTGTTCATTTACCTTATATTCCGATTTCATTGTATAGCTTTTTCTTCCTCTGATATGGGGAACATGCTAAGTCGTTTGTTCATTGGTTTGCTCTGCTTGTCCATCAAAATTAAATTTTTTCTCCCTCTCTAAGTCCCACCTACTTCCCTATTCAGCGTGTGTCACTTTTCTTTCAGACTTTTGTGCTTGTTTATGCAGTACAACAGTGTGAATGAATTTATTTTGTATTGTATTGTCCTGGTATTGCAGGCTTCCTTACTGTTGGCTGTTTTATTTTAATGCTTTTTAGTTCTCTTCTTGTGAATTATTAAATAGAAAATCTATTGTCTAGTGAATGATGAACGTGGAATTTTTCACATTTTTGTTTTACCTAGGGTGTTCCATCTGATGGTTTCTTTTTTTTATTTATGTCTGTCCCTTCCCTGATGAGCTTACTTTACCACTTCTGATGTTGGTTTCGGGGGTTCTTCCCTGGGATATGTCATACTTTTATTCCTTTTTTCTCCTTTTCTACCAGTGTCACGCTATAACCATTGGCTTTGATACCGATGTCCGGGACTTACACCCATTTGAGGGCCACAAACCCTTCAATGGATGACGGTATCTCAATTAGTAGAAGCAGACTTCCATTCCATTTTCGGAGTGGCCTGCGGATTCGGCATTATTGCCCACATATGAGTTACCTAGTACAGATGAGTGTGGGAGCAATATAGAGACGTCTGACGCTTTTCGTTGCGAGTTTGGACTAGTTGACGAGGGCTTTTTAATATTTTTGGATGGTTAGCTTTTAAACGAGAAGTTTCCTAACTTTTCAATGTTGTAGAATGGTTAGCTTTTAAACGAGAAGTTTCCTAACCACAAATTTTTGAGTGGGTTGTTGTACACGAGACGTTCTCAAACCACAGGTCCCTTGGGGTGGTTAGTCGTACACGAGAAGTTCCCTAATCAGCGGAAACCCATTGGACCGCTGCTCTTCGACTCATGAGACCTTATTTGCTGGTTTTTTGAGTTCATTTTGGGAGTGTTTGCAATGTCCCTTTTTGGGGGCTCTATCATGGGCTGGAGCTCATGGCCAAGTAACCTGGATAGCTCTTGGCAGGCAGGGAAACCGGGTTTCTTTATGCTTTTAGAAGCACACTCTGGAGAGTAGTTTTCATTAATTGGGGGTAGAGTAGTATAAATATATAATAGCTGACACCATTCACTTTTTGTACTATTTTCTTAAACTCTCCTTTTACCTTTGTGACTTTCAATTGTCTGTTTATTTAACCTGCGGCAAAAGCATTGGGCTTTCCGCCAATTAGTAATTTTTATTTTGGGTCCCTTTGTTGGAATACATTAATAGATGCGTGAGTATGATTGTGTTATGTCTCTGTATGTTCTACTATCAGGATAATCGTTGCATGTTTTTGTAAACTGTTAGCACATTATCATTTCTAGGTCTCCCTGCAATCTGTGAAGCTGCCTTTTCAACCACTGACCTTGGACTGGTCAATATATAATATTATTAATCTAGTTCATTTTTTCTATAGCAAATTACAGGTCAGAAGCTTATTTGTAGACCACTTGCTCACTAGGTCCCGTTATTATACATATTGGGTGATGTTGTTCACTACCCATTATATCATATCTTCCTCTCCGCACCCAACACCAGATACTGGTGATCTGACATCTATTCAGATCTCTGGTAAGGACTTTCTGTCCGAAACAAACATTTCTATTTTGCGGTTGACCTCCCTATGCCACCGAGAGTTCGGAAGGGCATAGTGATCCCGCCAACTGTTCTCTTTCTCAATTGATTTTCTGCACTGGAGATTACATTGCACGAATCGTGAGTATATTTTCATTTATTGTATGTGTTACTATTAAGCTTGCCGTTGTATACTTTCATGGCATGTTGGATTAGCTCTAATTTAAATGTTTTATTTTACCAAATTTAGGATTTAGATTTTGTCCTTAATACACAGGGACACCTCTGTATGTGGGACAATAACTGTGTCAGTGTATGAGTGTGGTTTTCCTTTTCTGTCTGTGTGCTGTGACTTGTAATTGGCTACTGGAATATTTATTTTTATGTTTTTTGTTTTGAAATCCTAAACAATTCCTTAACCGTGCACAATTCCAGTGATTGGTTTTGAACTATATTTTGAAATATCTTGCTTCCTCTTCTGAACTTTAAGTTTTCTACATATCAGGATTAGGTTACAGTTTTAATTTCACGTCTATATGTTCCTGTGTGTCCTGTGATAAATGGCATATATTAAACCAGCTAGTTATTAAGGAATCATTTCTTTGGTTTTAAATTAGTGCTTTAAGGTTACTCTGAGAGATTGCCTATCAACTGCAGTGGTAGTAAATCTCAAAGGAGTGTTTTTTTCCAGGATTGTATATTATTTCATTTAAGCAATGTTTGTTTGATTTGTGACGTGATGTTAAATACCTAATTGTTTTTGATTTCTGGTAAATTGCTTTCACTAGAAATGCAAGCACTTGTGTAGTTTTAATTTGTATGTGTATGTGTATGTGTTCTTTGAAAATTGCATAATTATTCCAGATATTTACTATAAAAGGTTCTATATTATATGCCATCTAAAATACTGTTTATTTGTGACGTTGTTTAAAATAACTAGTGCTGATGTTCACTTCCTGGCTCTTTATTGGGGATGTGTTCCGTAAGAATGAATTAACTGTTTTAATTTTTCTTTTCACGTCTTATTACTACTTTCAAACTTCCTTCCCTGCCTCTTAAAGATTTATAGTTTTAAGATATATTATTGTATAGAGTTCCAGCATTTCTGGTTCTCAATAGGGTTTAGAGATTAACCCTTGCATAACATAACTAACTGGTAAATCAGAACTAAAGAAATTCAGGTTGCTATTATTTCAGAGCTATGTTCAGATAAGACTAGCTACAATTGAGAACCGTACCTCTGGAAGCAGATAAAGTAATAATCTTCTTTTCCTTCTTTTCTCTCCTGAAGTATTAATTCTATGAAGACCAATTCCACCAGCATGAAGTTTTAATACAAAAACTTAAACTTACAGTTTTTGTTTGATGTATAGTCATATTTTCAGTCACCATAATATCCAATGCTTGCAGTGAGCAGTAAACTCAAATTAGACACAGGAAGCACAGTTATTTCGTGATTTCCTTAGGACCGAATGACAGAGATTAACCCTTGTAGTTCTTATTTTCTCTTAAGTTCATTACAAAAGCTTTGAACTCAGTATATGATACAGGAATTCATTACGTGTTTCAGATTTTTAATAACCAGATGGGTTTTTCTATGATTCTGTGTTATCCTTGCTACTCTTTGTTTAGAATTCAATGTAGGCTTACAAGCTGTTCCATTTATCATATGAACATATCCTACTGATCAATTTGTGCATTTATTGCATTCATAAAAATTGTTATTATATCCTTGATTTTTGAATTTTACTAAAATGTTTAAAGTAATGCTTCTACTTGTTTCCTGCTTATAAAGCTGCTTATCCTCTGTATTTAAAATATACCCTAAATTGTAAATTGATTCCTGGGAATATATAAGCTTATTTTTAGCTATCCCTCTGAATGTGAATCTTGATATGCTGTCATAATTTAGGGCCCAAATTGTGAAAGCATAGAAAGGATCAGTTTCGAATTTAATATAATTTTCATTTTCCAAATTGGCTCTGAACTATTACAGAGGACTATAGGTTATTGTCCTTCTCATTTGACCTATTTAAACCTTGTAAAGGTCATGTGAGGAGGCCTCATAGAAATATATAGTTTTTACATTTCTGATATTGGCTTTTCTCTATCTCTCTAAATATCATATTAAAGGCTGTATTTTCCTGGAGCAGACTCTGACCGCAGTGTTTCCTCAGACTCTGCTGACTTCCTGTGCCAGCAAAATCTAATCTACAGAAAAAAATTGTTTTCTACTTGTAACTAGTGATTTTATATATTGAGATTATGCTCCACCTACTGGTGCCCCAAGGAACTAACAATGCATTTTTTGATCTTTTCTTTCTGATGGTCCTGTGCTGAGATTTGACCACTTGATATTACTTCTTATATCAGCTCTATTTATTAAGTTCTGTAGGGTGAGTGAAGACTGCTAATCCAATTCCTGATCTACCGCCTCTATTCCAGTTTAGTACTTCTACTGCAACTGACCTCTGGCAAGAAAAAGAAGCACCAACTTCTCCAATGAGAATTTTCTTTTGTCCAAATGATGTCATTAATTTAGACCTTCTTGGTTATGCTTTTAAATGTTCTACTGTATTAAATATTTTTGCAGGCTCATCTTTTCCAGAACCTACATGTCACTTTACGTATGAGCTCTCTATTACAACAGACAGCGACCGTGATTCCAGAAGATACTTCCATCACCTGGACTAATTATGTTTTAAATTTCTGCACATTAGTCTTCTACTTTGACTATGACTATTTTCTAAGCTACCCTTCTTTTTGAATCATCTAACTCGTAAGTCCTGCTGGCCTCCTGCAGCTGAGGGCCCAACCCTTGGTGAATGTTAGTCATCGCAGGTGAAGATTCCATACCTATTGGCGATAGATTTCAATGCATTGCCCGTGCCTTTTGACTATTTTTGTTCACCATATTCCTGACCCTCCATACATCAATAACTCGAACAATCAATTTTTATTGTTAGTTCTTTGTACCCTTTTCTTTTGTTCCATATACTTAACCATTGTTATTTGATCATGTCTTCGTAATGATAACCAATCTGTCTTGCACATTATGCAAGCCAGAAGTGGGGATATATTATGCAGATCCCAATTCCTAGTATTAAGAGGGTTGCAGTTGAAGCTCTGACCCCTACCAATCAGGAGATATAATTTCATATATACTATTGCTATTTATGTAAATTGGCTTTTCATTATTGAACCCTTATGGTTTCCCTTTTGTTTTTGCACTTAATTAGCACTGTTTTCTCCACAAGTACGTCTTCAAGATCTATCCAGGCCCAAATGATGTTAGATCCCCCAAGGTTGTGGCAATAATCTTTACACCTTGCAAACTACTGGACCACAAGTTTTGGGTCCATGTGAAAGATATACGGGTTTAACTCAGCCGTAGAACCAGATGTTACCAGCCTAACCATCTCAAGACCAGCCACTTCCTTCAGCAGGCCAGCCTGAAAACCCAGATCTCCGTCCAGATTCTTCAGCGCTTCCACCGCCTCAACCATGATCGATGAAAGAGAATTCAGAACTGATACTTAATTTGAGAATTACTGTTGCTGTTTATGGACATTATAGATTCATATTTTGTTTTATTTTCAGTTTAGCAGTAATCCTGTCCATATATTGAAAAGGTTTTATTTTTATTTTCCTATTATTTCCTTTATTGTTCTAATTGTTTTTCTAAGAGTTTCCCCGTTATTTCTGTTTATGTAATTTAAATTGAAGTTGATATTGCTCAGACACAGGGGTAACATCAAACCCTAATACTGGCTATGATATCATAATGTAGGTGTAAACTCTGTTAGTATCAACCAGTTATGCAATTGTTTATCTTTGGTGTAGGCTTACTTAGGCTTACTTAAGCTGCATGTCTTTCTGTAGGTTTGACTAAGCTCCAAGTGGGGTAACGGATATATAAAATGCTTCCCATACTTCCAGGTCATTATGCATATGTCAAGATCCATGATCCATGCATGACCTTTGTTAATATAAATTTTCCTAGGATTGACCATTTTTGCTGTATAAGGCAACCTCATACTTGCTATCCACTTTTTTGTGCTCATGATTGGATGCTAATGATGAGTAATAGTAAGGTCCAGGCATTCCGACCTGTTTAAGGATTCTGAATACCTACAACCTTAAACAGCCTGCAATCAGAGTACTAACCATATATTTGTTGAGCCCATAACAATGCTCAATCAAAACCACTGTTCCTTCTCAAGACCACTGAGATAGATACATTAGATTATCTCCCCATGCACTATGCAACAGATACAATAGAAGTCATAGCAAGACCTGAAAGTATTTATTAGTATGATCCACCTGAAATAGCTATTACCCGCATACCTATACTTCATGAGATTTTGTAGATGAACTCATGGATTTGTCCCAATCATAAAACCTTTCTCACTACAGGTTTGAGTAAGTCTCAAGAGAGATGACATCAGGATTAAGGCCCAAGGGATTGGGAAATATAAAGGGAATTCCATATGCCCAAATAATATATCACCTGAGAATGAAGTTTCCTATCTTGCACCATACCTTCTAGCAATTTGTAAGACCAAAACTCGCCCTCTCGTTTGATAGCTTGCCACCTTCTGGAATGATGACAAGCTTGACGAGCTTTGTGTCACCCCTCCTCAGAGGGGGTGACAAGTGGGGAATGTATAATTATGGTACAGCCAGAGACCCCCCCCACTGGAATGGTGGAGGGCCCAGTCATAGAGCTCAGGCTGTTACAGACCTTGGCTGAGTCAGAAATCTGATGGCTGACATAACTGGGAACTTACTGGAAAAGTATGACCTAGTTTGTAGCCCAGATTGAGGCCTAAAAGTGAAGTTAATAGATATGGAAACAAAATGGAGGATTTCAACACAAAATGGAAGCCCGTATCTGTTACAAAGTGGAATTTTCTCTAATGTAAGTTAGAAAAACAAGTTGAGCAATGAGTGAGTCATGCCAGGTGCAGAGAAAATAGGGAGCTAGCTGTCCAAGAGAGGAGGGAGACTTTCCTGTGAGCAGGATTGTGGTCAGCTGGTGTGAGAAAGGAAAGGCGTAGCAAGATAGAAGCTACTCATTAGCATGAGCCAATCAGTGACAACCATGACATTAGCATAGATCCAATCAGGTATATCTACTGTCATATTATCCATATCCTGAGGGCACCTATAAAAATCAGGGTATTTCCTGGTTTAAGTTAGAGAGAAAAGGGTTGCCACTCTCTCTCCAAGGGAAACCAACGTGTCCAGCAGAATTAACAAATTATCTAATTGCTTTCCCTTGTAAAACCTCTAATTGGTAAAAGAAATTATAAAAGAATAGCAGGTAATTAACACCTGTTTGCAGCTTATTATATTCCTATAATTAATTGATTGTACGTGACTGTTGTCAATCACTGATTTGACTTATACCTTAGCAAATAAATTCCTCATTCCAAATGATGATTTGTGGGCTTCACTTAATGATGAAAGGCTGTAAGTATAAATGCTTTTGCTGCATCAGGCTATCATTCGCTGCATTGTATAACCTGTAGCCTAAATCCAGTTTGTCATAAGGCTGGTATCTATTCCTTGCCAGTGGCAATTCCTTTTAGAACCTCATAACTCCTGGATTACCCCAGTACTAGTGTTATTTAGAGATGGAGTCAGATTAAGGTCACTCCAGCCTTCTTGGGGGGGCTCGGGACCCCCCCAATTCTCAACAGGGGGGAGAGACATTCAATTCCTCCCCTCCCCCTCCTAGCAGAGGCCCCACTGAGCCGCCAAGACCCATGGGCCAAGGCTCGAGGCTAAGAAGGGAAAATAGCCCTCTAAGCTCAATCAGGGCAAGGTCTGTAGACCTATCCCTATGAGTCCCTGGCCAATAAGAGCTTTAACAATGGGTTCAGGCTATACCTGTGCCCCAAGCAGTCAGGCTTTCTTTTCAGAATCCTGCTGCACCAGTCCATATTGCACCATCCGCTGCAGACAGAAATACCGGTGAGTTCCAGGACTACACCACTCTTTATACTAGTAATGATGCCCTTAATTCAGTGTTTCCTATCTCCATCCTCTTGTTGGGAAGCATAACCCAGTCATCTCAATGGAGGCTGATCTCAAATGAACTACCAATGCATCCATAGCTCTGACGTTGTGAGCTGTGACATGACATAAGTACATAAACATCGCCATGCTGGGACAGACCAAGGGTCCATTGAGCCCAGCACCCTGTCACCGACAGCGGCCAAAAGAACAAGCAATTTGTCCCGCCCATCCTAGAAATACTGTATTATTCCCTCATCCATTCAATAACATTATACGGCTTTTTCCTCCAGGAAGCCATCCAACCCTTTTTTGAAGTCCGCTAAGTTAACCACCTTAACCACCTTTTCTGGCAGCGAATTCCAGAGTTTAACTACGCGTTGAGTGAAGAAAAATTTCCTCCGATTCGTTTTAAATTTACCACACTGCAGCTTCATCACATGCCCCCTTGTCCTAGTATATTTGGAAAGCGTAAACAGACGCTCCACATCAACCCGTTCCATTCCACTCATTATCTTATAGACCTCTATCATATCTCCCCTCAGCCGCCTTTTCTCCAAGCTGAAGAGCCCCAGCCTCTTCAGCCTATCCTCATAGGGAAGTCATCCCATCCCCTGTGTCATCTTTGTCGCCCTTCTCTGCACCTTTTCCAATTCCCCTATGTCTTTTTTGAGGTGCGGCGACCAGAATTGAACACAATACTCGAGGTGCGGTCGCACCATGGAGCGATACAATGGCAGAATAATATCCTTATTTTTGTTTTCAATCCTTTTCCTAATGATATCCAACATTCTATTTGCTTTCCTAGCCGCAGCAGCACATTGAGCAGAAGGTTTCAACGTATCATCGACAACGACACCTAGATCCCTTTCTCGGTCCGTGACTCCCAACGCTGAACCTTGCATGACGTAATTATAGTTTGGGTTCCTCTTTCCCACATGCATCACTTTGCACTTGTTCACATTAAACGTCATCTGCCATTTAGGCGCCCAGTCTCCCAGTCTCGTAAGGTCCTCTTGTAGTTTTTCGTGGCTTTGAAATGGAAATGCTCTAAAATTGACGGCAATCAGTCCCATCTGTGTTAATCAAGAAACAGCGTTCGTGAAGAGGGAGCTCAGCATTTTCACAGTTCTGTGTGAAGGAGAATGGTGATACTCCTGTGAAACAGTGATCTTGTTTTAAAGTATTTTCACAGTTCACGTGGGACATTGGCAGTTGGAAAGCAGTCGAAAGTTTGATGTTGGAAGCAGATTTAAAGAACTGGTATAGCTTCAAGGATCACTAAAATATTGGGACATTAAGCTCTTCGGAGAGTTGTGCTTTTGACTATATTGCTGGGTGAATATGCAGGGGCTGCCAGCACAAGATAAGTATATGGTGAACAATTTGGAAAAAGTTATGTGATGGGATGTATGTATGCTGTATATAAATACTGTAATAATATCTTGCATATATACTGATATGAGCTGATTCTGTAAGCAGTAAATATATTACGTAAGAAGGGGGTTTTGTAATAAATCGGGTATGAAGAGAAAGTAGTTGCCTGGAGCACACTTTAGTACTTGAGTTAAAATTTAATGCCAAGAAGTGTAGAGTGATGCACTAGGGGTGCACAAACCCAAAAGAGAGATACCGGATCTGCTAACTAGAACTTCGCGGAGACATAGTTCATTACCATGGTTTAACGATATACTGAAAAGACTAAAAACTCAAGTTAGGAGACTTGAACGAGCATGGAATAAATTGAAAGATGAGTGCACATTTAACGCATGGAAACAAATGCAAAGAAAATATAAATATACAATCAGACAAACCAAAAGGACATACTTTAAATCCAAAATTGGACCAGATTATAAGGACACACATAAATTATTCCAACTCGTACACAAACTGCTTGACCCTTCACCGGTTACCACAACCAAAACAGATACCCCATCAGCAGATAATCTGGCTATTTACTTCAGCGACAAAATTATTAAATTACGTTCTACCTTGCCACACAACCCCACTGACTACAAAAAATTCATTAATTGTTTGGATCCAACCACTGACGAATTTCCAGCAGACCAAATTTGGACAAACTTTGACTTAGTGATGGAGAATACATTTACTCAATTTATTAGCAAATTCGCCAAGTCCCCATTGCAAACTGGACTCATGTCCTAGTTACCTAATAAAATCTGCTCCTCAGCGGTTTTTAACAGACCTCACCTCCTACTTAAACTACATGCTCCAACATGGTCTCTTCCCGGTGGATAAAGGTAGTATTCTACTTAACCCGATTCCCAAAGACTCAAAGAAAAAATTAAACATTATAAGTAATTACCGCCCGGTTGCTTCCATTCCTCTAATCGTCAAGTTAATGGAAAGTCTAGTTACTAAACAATTTACTGACTATTTAAATAACTTCTCAGTATTACATGAATCTCAGTCAGGATTTCGATCTAATCATAGCACCGAAACAGCGTTAATAACACTCTTATTTTTTTTTATTTATTTGTAGCATTTGTATCCCAGATTTTACCACCGTTTTGCAGGCTCAATGTGGCTTACATTTGCCGTAGTGGCAAATTATTGCAGCTGGCAATAATGTTCTCCTCTTACAATTTGATATGTCTAGCGCGTTCGATATGGTTAGCCATAATATTCTTTTGAACATTCAAAAATGGCAGCTGCTGCCTGCACGTTGTTTCAATCAGACAGTTAGGGCTGCGGCATCCTCAAAATGGACGCTAATGCGTGGCCACGATGATTGGGTTGGGAGGGCGTCCGTTGC
Source organism: Microcaecilia unicolor (assembly GCF_901765095.1). Taxonomy (NCBI): domain Eukaryota; kingdom Metazoa; phylum Chordata; class Amphibia; order Gymnophiona; family Siphonopidae; genus Microcaecilia; species Microcaecilia unicolor. Next base: position 27,054,736 of record NC_044032.1, on the reverse strand, counting down.
AAGCGGATGGATCGATTGCGGATCGTGTTCCCCTTCGATGGCGGACAGTACTTCCAGCGCCGTAGCAGATGGAAGTGCCGGTTGATGGATCTCGTGCAGTCGCGCCGATCTTAGACGAATATAACGCATCAGGTCCGGTGCTCAGTCTCAAGCCAGGCTTGACCTCATGGCACAGAGCAAAGACCGCCAACATTCTGCCTCAGTTCCCGGCGCTCGACTCTCTCGTGTGGGACCGTCGACTAGGTCCGGCAGAGATCAGTAATCAGCTGTTAATCCGTTTGGGTCGCTTTGGGTCGGACACTCGTTCCCAAATGGCCCAGTTGGTCTCACGAGTGGCCAAGGGTCTGCGAAGTCAGGCAGTTCGTGACCGTTACACAGCAGCCATCTTGAACTTCTACGGTCTACGCCCTGATCGTGACTGAATAGATATGGATGGGCTGAAGTGTAAATTTTAAGGGGATTCGACGTTAGCTTCCGAACTTAGTACAAGAACAGTGCCGGGCAGACTTCTAGTCTGTGCCCTGAGAATGGCAAGGACATATCAAACGCGGGTATAAAGTATCACATATCATGTAAAATGAATTTAACTTGTTTGGCAGACTGGATGGACTGTACAGGTCTTTATCTGCCGACATTTATTATGTTAGCAAAAGCCCTAACTTTCTCTCTCTTCTTGCCCTCCCCCTTCCCTTTAAAGTCTCTAGTTTGTGTCCTCGTTCCTAGGATCCTTCCCCATTGTTTCCATGTGGATTAAATCACACAGGTTGACACTACTACTACAGCCTTTTTTTTCTACTAGCTCACAGGGCTGATGCTGCCTTAGCCATCCTCCTCGTCCCAAGGCTGATGCTACATTTCTCCTACTTCCAGCTGTATGGTGCTGCTGGTCCTTCATTATGACTGTGTGGTCTGAGACTGATACTGTCTTCTAACATACATCTGTCTCCTGATCCCCTGCTAAATTCTACAAATCAAATCAAATGTAGGACGCTGTAAAGGGGGGAAATTCTGCATACATTCTGCATTGTGTAGTTGTACAGGTTTCCCCAACAAGTAAAAGTTAATACAGTCATGTGAAGTTTTATTTTTCAATCCTTAAACACTCCGAAGGATGATACATAGGGCTAGTTTCTTCATGATTTACGTCTCCAGTTAAAATGTATTCCTTGCACATATGCATGTCAAAGTTTTAAAAGTAGTGATTTTATGAAAATGAAAATTAAAGTACAATATGATGACGTGTTGTTACATTCATTAATGAAACTAATTGCACAAATAATAAGCCATAGAAAATTAGATGACAGAAAAGAAGACATAAAATAAAAAGATGCATTTACCACCCTACCCGTTAAAAATGTGATGAATGAGTGGATAAGCTGTCTTCATATACACATCCTGATTGCTGAACGCCTCACTAAAGACTTCATCAAAATAAAACACATGCTGAAAAATAAAAATGATCCATATGTGAAAATGAAAGTCTTAAATTTAACATAATCAAATCTAGGTGGATATGAATAAGCCATTCCATATAAGTTATTTCTCCATGCACCTACACATGAGCACAATTATCTACATATGTACAACTTACCTTAGGTTACCTGTGTGATTTTGAGTAAATGCAATAAATAAATAAATAATGTTCTCATGGCAATATACTCTAGGAATGTTTCTGTTTCAGGAAATCTGGTATGTTAAGAATGCTTTTTGATAAGAGGTTTATTAAGAACAATTAGATCTTGCCTACTAATTCTTTCCTTCAGTCCCAACAGATCAGTCCATAAATTTAGAGTTATGCCCATCTACCAGCAGAAGGGAGATAGGAAGACAAATTGAGGAAAGTTATATTTAAATTATGTTATAATCTATTCTATCAAGCAGGAACTTCTATGTAATACCACTTTGTATTCCACTTTACCATGTATGTGCCTTAATGCAATATCATTTGTAATTTCTTCACCCGGTAATGGCGATCGCCATTACGGCATAATGTAAGCCACATTGAGCCTGCAAATTGGTGGGAAAATGTGGGATACAAATAAATAAATAAGATAGTGTGCAGCAGGTTCAATCTGTATTTTGATACCAAAGCAGTGAAATTTGAAGAAAATATTAACAGAAAATCCTAAGGAATCTTTAAACCTCAAACAACTGAACTGAAGAAACATTTCCGAATAGAGAAAACTGAACAGTCACAAACGGAGTACAGATGGTGGGTTTCTGGGCTGATCTGTTGGGACTGAAGGAAAGGAAATTAGCAGGTAAGATCTACGTCAGTCCATAAATTGTAGGATGTATCAAAGCAGTCCTCAAGCTGGTGGTGGTAGTGGGAGGGACAGAAACCCCAGTGAGGAGCTTCTGGCAGGTATTTGATGAGGGGCGTCTTTCTTCAGTAACTTCCGAGCTCCTGCGTCTACGACAAGGGGCCCTAACTATGGGCCAGCATGTCATTCAATTCTGGACCTTGGTTTCTGAACTGAAATGGAATCAGGAGTCCCAGTCTTTTGGAAGGGCCTGGCGGGACACACATTAAAGATGAACTGGTGGGCCGGAATCACTCCATCTGCTTGGATGACCTGGTTTCCCTATGCATCATGTTGGACATCTGCTTTCAAGAGAGTGCTAAGGAATGTGCTGTGGAGGTCAATCTGCATGTCCTCACAGCTTTCTCCGGGGTAACTCCTAGGTCCACCCCGATCCTTCTAGGGCCCAGGGCTTCCAGGTGCCTTTTAGCAGATCAGGTTACCCTCAGGGGGAGGAATGCTGACTTCAGCCTAACCCCTGGTAAGCCTTTTCTTAGCTAGGAGGTGCCCAGCTCTCCCACCAGCTGCCTTCCAGGTGCTGTGGAGGACTTGCAGCCCATCTGCATATCCTCACAGTCTTCTCCAGGGTGACCCCAGGTCCACCCCGATCCTCCCAGGGCCTTCGCTCCAGGTGCCCAGGGCTTCCAGGTACCTTTTGGCTAAGATCAGGTGACCCTCAGGGGGACCAATGCTGGCTTCGGCCTAACCCCTGGTAAGCCTCTTCTTGGCTGGGAGGTGCCCAGCTCTCCCACCAGATGGCTTCCAGGTGCTGTGGAGGACTTGCAGCTCATCTGCATATCCTCATAGCCTTCTCTGGAGTGAATCCCAGATTCACCCAGATCCTCCCAGGGCCTTCGCTCCAGGTGTCACGGGTGTCTCTATACACTTTATATTTTCTCCCAGTGACTACTTACGGCTCCAGTACACTTTCTCTTCTTCGTACTGTCCCTTCCTAATCTGTTTCTCCATCTGAAATCACTGTATACTGCAGGAACACGTTGCCCACCTTTTGCTTTCATCATCTCACCATCTCTTGTGTCTTCTTCTCAGCTCTCAACCTTCAACATTTCCTTCCTTCCATTCAACTGTCTCCATTCTATCTTACATCTCGCCCTCATCATGCCTCTCCTACTCTTTTCCATACTTTCTTGCTCTCCGCTGGGGACATCAATCCCAATCCTGGTCCTCCACATCAGCTCTCATCCTATTCATGCAGGTCATACCATGATGTCTCCAATCTAATTTCTGTTCCTCTTCTCCCCCCTTCTTCCCTGCCTTTCTCATGCGCTCTGTGGAATGCCTGCTCTGTCTGCAACAAACTTTCCTACATCCATGACCTCTATCTTTCATACTCTCCATCTGCTTGCCCTAACTGAAACTTGGCTTTGCTCTGAAGACTCTGCTTCACCACGGCCCTGTCATGGAGGTTACCTTTTCTCCCATACTCCTCGCCCGGTTGGCCTTACAGATGGTGTCAGGCTACTATTTTCATCTTCTTCCACCTCAGTCAAACTGCTTTTATCGACCCCCTGATAAGTCCCTTGCTTCCTTTCTCACTGACTTTGACGCCTGGCTTTCCTTCTTTCTTGAACCTTCGTCTCGTTCCCTCATTCTTGGGGATTTTAACATTTACACTAAATGATCCCTCTGACTCTTATGCTACTAATTTCTCGCTTAACATGCTCTTTCAATCTTCAACTGTGCTTCACTACCCCCACTCACCAGAATGGCCACTGTCTTGATCTTATCTTCTTCTCAAACTGCCTCAGCTCTTCCCCTCTCTGACCATCATCTGATTTAACTTTCATACTTCAACAACCACCCCCCCCAGTCCCGTCCAATCTCAACCAATACATTTAGGAATCTTCAGGCTATTAACCCAGCTACTCTGTCCTCCAGTGTTTCAAATCTCTTCTCAACCACTATGTTATCCAAGTCTGTCAATGACGCTGTCTCTTCCTATAATACTACTCTCTCCTCTGCTCTGGATAGTCTCACTCCTCTCATTCCCCGTTCTGTAAGGCGTACTAAACCCCAGCCTTGGCTGACCTCTAGAATCCGCTACCTATGTTTCTGCGCCTGCTCTGCCGAACGCCTTTGGCTGAAATCCCATGCCCTTGCTGACTTCATAAATTTCAAAATCTTGCTGACCTCCTTCCAGTCTGTTTTTTACTTGCCAAACAGGACTACTACATCCAGTCGACAAATTCTCTTTGCTCAAACCCTCGACGTCTCTTTGCCACACTGAAATCTCTCCTTAAAGTGCCTTCACCTCCAACTCCCCCTTCACTTTCTCCCCAGACTCTGGCTAAGTACTTTCATGACAAGGTTCACAAGATTAAACTTGAATTCTTAACTAAGTCACCTCCACCTCTCCTTCCCTTAGTCCATTCTCTCAACCCTTCTTCAACCCATCTCCTTTTCTTCCTTTTCTGAAATCACGGAACAGGAAACTGCACTTTTTCTTTCCTCCTCGAAACTAACTACCTGTTCCTCTTTTCCTATTCCCACCCAGCACTATCTCTCCTACTGTCATCCCTTTTATCTGTCAAATCTTCAATCTTTCACTTTCCACTGCGACTGTTCCTGATGCCTTCAAACATGCAGTAGTCATACCACTCCTTAAAAAAACCTTCATTGAATCCTACCCATCCTTCCAACTATCGCCCCATCTCCCTCCTCCCTTTCCTATCCAAGATACTTGAACGTGCTGTTCACCGCCGTTGTCTTGACTTTCTTTCATCTCAAGCTATTCTTGATCCACTTCAATTTGGCTTTCACCCTCTTCATTCAACTGAAACAGTGCTTGCTAAAATCTCCAATGACCTGTTCCTGGCCAGATCCAAAGGTCTATCCTTATCCTTCTCGATCTATCTGCTGATTTTGACACTGCTGATCACTGCTACTCCTTGATACGCTATCCTCATTTGTATTTCAGGGCTCTGTTCTTTCCTGGTTTTCTTCTTATCTCTCCCATCGTACTTTTAGTGTATACTCTGGTGGATCCTCCTCCACTTCGATCCCACTATCAGTTGGTGTACCTCAGGGATCTGTCCTTTTCTCCATCTATACTTCTTCCCTTGGTACGCTGATCTCATCCCATGGTTTTCAGTATCAACTTTATGCTGATGACTCCCAGATCTACCTCTCCACACCAGAAATCTCAGCAGGAATCCAGGCCAAAGTGTCAGCCTGCCTGTCTGACATTGCTGCCTGGATGTCTCAGCGCCATCTTAAACTAAGCATGACCAAGACTGAGCTTCTTATCTTTCCCCCTAAACTAACCTCTCCTCTTCTCCCATTCTCTATCTCTGTGGGTAACACTCTCATTAGCTCGTAACCTTGGGGTCATCTTCGACTCTTCTCTCTCCTTCTCTGCACATATTCAACAGACTGCTAAAACCTGTCATTCCTTCTCTATATCACCAAAATTCGTCCTTTCCTTTCTGAGCACACTACCAGAACCCTTATCCACACTCTTATCACCTTTCACTTACTTGCTTCTCACAGGTCTCCCACTAAGCAGTCTCTCTCGCCCTTTCAATCTGTTCAAAATTCTGCTGCATGACTTATCAGGCACAGGCAGCTCCTTGTGACTCTGGGCAAGTCACTTAACCCTCCATTGCCCCATGTAAGCCGCATTGAGCCTGCCATGAGTGGGAAAGCGCAGGGTACAAATGTAACAAAATAAATAAAATAAATATTCCGCCAGTGTCGCTATGCTCATATTAGCCCTCTCCTCAAGTCTTGGTTCCCTATCCGTTTCCGTATACAGTTCAAATGTCTCTTATGGACTTACAAGTGCATTCACTCTGCAGCTCCTCAGTAACTCTCCGCTCTTATCTCTCCCTACACTCCTCCCCAGGAACTCCATTCACTGCGTAAATCTCTCTTATCTGCACCCTTCTCCTCCACCGCTAACTCCAGACTCCGTTCCTTTTATCTTGCTGCACCATATGCCTGGAATAGATTTCCTGAGCCAGTATGTGAAGCTCCATCTCTGGCCCTCTACAAATCTAGCCTAAAAGCCCAACTTTTTGCTGCTGCTTTTAACTCCTAACCCTTACTCACTTGTTCATTATCCATGTTTTATCATTCCCTTATCTCTTATTTGTCCTGTTCATCTGTCCTAATTAGATTGTAAGCTCTGTCGAGCAGGGACTGTCTCTTTATTTCCAGTGTACAGCGCTGCGTACATCTAGTAGTGCTATAGAAATGATCAGTAGTAGTGGTAAGAGTGCTGGGATTCCTTAAGAAGCTCCAGCCTCGTGATGTCATCACTGAGCATCTGCATTGGATTCCTGCCTTTGGCCCTTTAAAGTTCAGCCCGGGTCACATGTGCTCCTAAGAAAGCCAGCATTCATCGGCGCAGTGGGGCAGAGGGCCGCAGGGCCATAAGATTTTTTTAAATTGCTGGTCCAGCTTATTGGAACAAGTTGCCTCTTCGAATTAGAAATATTACAGACTTTAAAACGTTTAAGAGAGAGTTCAAGTCCATGCTGTTTATGCAGGCCTACAGTTGGGGTATGAATGATGATTTATATCTGCTCTGGGACACTGATTTTGTAGCTATTCTGTTATATCTTTTGGTAATGCCAATTTGTTTCTTGTACATTGTGTTTGCAATTTTGTAATCAACTGAGAACTATGAATCAAGTGAAGGCGTCCTAGCGCAACAGGAAGACTGCCGGAGGGTCATAGGAGCCATGGAGCTTGACCACCTTAATCAGCCTGCAACCAGAGAGATTGCCTGGCCGCCACACTAAGAACCATGGACTTAGATGAGGCACAGAGAAGCTCATAAAGGGCATCAGACAAAAATGATGCCCTCATCTCTATCGTGGCCACTTCCTGATACAGCAAGGTCCAGTCTGCCGCATCCCGATCAAGGACAGGCTCAGCCCAATGAAAACAGGATCAAGCTACCAATCCACCATAAATGGCGGCCTGCACTCCAACCGCTGCTTTATCAAAGCCTTACTTGAGGAGTGTCTATGTAATGGTCCTGCAGTGTTGTGCCACTATCCACCAGGACCACATTGTTTTTCATCACCGTAGACACAATCGCATCCACCGTGGGAGGACTCCCAATCCTCCTCTGGTATACAATAGAGGCGGACCACGGAGCAAGCAAGACAGAAAGCAGCATCAGGGACCTTCCATTGAGTCAGAATAACATCCCTAATGTCCTGATGCATGAAGAAAAATTTTGATTTATGGATGCCCTTCAGAAGGGGATCTACTGTCCAATGGACCTCCTGAGGCGCATCCTCAAACTTTAAGGCGGCAGAAACCTGTGATATGAGCTCCTAGAACTCCTCTCTGGAAAATGTGAACCATGGATGAGTCCTCCCCCGGAGGTAGTTTCTCAGACCAGTTGTTGTCCTTATCCGATTGGTCCTGGTCTGGGACGTCCTCATTTGCTAATCAGGTTCCTCATCCGAAAGAGGTTCCAGTTCCATATCTTCAAATTCCCAGTCCATGTAACGGTTTTTGGAGGAGCAGCCAGCAGAAGATGACCTCCATCTGCAGCACTCTACTGCTGCTGACAAAAGGCCCTATACGTGACCAACACAAAATAGGGGTGGAAGTCCACTCTAGAGGACCCAGGGTGCACCCCAATGACAGACTCCAACTGTGGTGGCTGAATGAAGGTGGCAAAGGATTCAAAATGGCAGCAGTTCCCACTGAAACTGGAACCACCGCCATCCCTGACAGCTGCTTCAATGATGTCCCAGTACTGGTGTACTTATGGGCCCCTGTTCCGCATTAGCCAACTCTGCAGCCGTGGAACATAAGGTCTGCTCTCCATCACAGAAAGAACAGCATCCGGCTGCATCAACGGCATAGACCTGACACACAGGGCAGCGTTTTGGGCACGGCGCTGCCATCGCAAAGCAGACTGCGGGAACAAGCCCTGAACAGTACAAGCAGCAGCACGAGCTAGCACCCTCCAGGACTGTGACAGACAGCTGCAGAGATCCGGCAGCTCCTAGATAAGGTACCACCTAGCACTCTCACTGCCAGGGGAAGCCATTAGGCTTGCTCTCCCCCTCACCTTTTTTTTAAGCGTTTGATTATGCTTTTTCTTTCTTTTACAGCAAAAAGACACTAGGCAGCCCAAAGAGAAGCTGCAGGCAGACCCCTCACACTCAAGACTAGCCCGGTGCCCTGAAGCATCCAAGGAGCACCGAGCCCAGCAAAGAAAAGGGTAGCCCAGAAGACTACAATGAGGGGCAAGGAGGGATGGAGGGACTCGGCTGCCCGAGTGTGGCACCCCCGGGGGCTTCAGAGAACTTAAGGGGCCTCAACCCCTGTACGACAAGCAGGAAACTAATTGCACCCTGAAACTCCTCCAGGTTTTTGTTTGACTAATCAGTTGTCCTCCGTTTGCCTGCTGTGTGTGTGGGTGTGTGTTTTTAAAGAGAACTAGAAATTCAAAGGAAAATGGGACGGCACAGGCTTACAACTCCTACCATCTGCTGAGATTGAGAACAGACTGACTTTCTAGGGATTGCACAGCCCACTTATATGCCTATTTGAAGTTCAGTGTGTTCTCAGTCTCCATCTGCAGGTAGGAGTGCATAACCCTTCTGTGCTGGACTAGAGGGACACTGAGGAAATAAGGGTTGATTTAAGTAAAACATGGAAATGATAAATTTGGAACACACAATAGGAAAGTCCTGATGGAGACTCCAGCTTCTGTAAAATGAAGAAAGGGTCTCTACAAAAATGCTTGGATTTCTGAGACCCCCCTAGCAGAAGCAATAACCACTAGAAAAACTGATTTCAAGGTAAGATTCTTTAAGGTAGATTTTTTAAAAAGTTCGAAAGAAGCTTTCTGGAGCTATCTAAGTACCAAATTAAGATTCCACTCTGGACAAAATGGGCCAAAATGGAGGATTTAATTGATTCACCCCCTTCAGAAACCAATGTCTGGGTGTGCAGCTACAGAGGAATTTTGAAGATGTTCTCTGAAGCAAGAGCTGCTACTTGAACTTTCAGGGAATTCAAGGTTAAGCCTTTCTTAAAGCCAGCATGGAGAAAAGCTAGTATCTGTGTCAACATAGAGTGGAGAGGAGAAATAGATCTTTTCGAACACCAGGCTTAAAAAAAAAACACTCTAGCATAGGCCACTGAGAAGATCAGCCCAGTAGATATTCGCTTCTGAGCCTGGAACGAAACCAGTTTGAACGGAAGGAGGACTTAGGTTTGTCTTCTTGCAGGTGCCAATTGTTAACATCACCTAAATCCCTTACCAACATTTCTAGGTCTTCGCCACAAAGTAGCTTACCCTGAAAGGGTAGTCTAGTAAGTTTGGACTTGGAAACCGCATCAGCCACCCAGTTGACTAAAAAACTAGCACAGGAGAAAGAATCAAATAAGAAGCTCCACAAAGCAGTCTTCCACCTGCTGGAGAATCCTGATTAAGCCTGCTGCACACCGTCCTATAAATTGAGCTTTATCTTCATCTGCTGGTAGACGGGCATAACCCACAATTTATGGACTGAGCTGTCAGTGACACTAAGGAAAAATAATTACTCAAATCTCATTTATATGACCTTGAGTTTATTATATTTTATTTATTTGTTACATTTGTATCTCACATATAGGTAAATATGTTGGTGTTATCAAACTCACTCCATGATATCAGTTTTGAAAATACAATAGAGTCCCAGTTAACTGACCTTTAGTTATCCGACACTCCAGATTAATCGACATCCACACAGCAGTTGCGTCCCTGGAATTGGCCGCCCAGCCTGTGGACTACCAGCGGCAAGCTCAGGGCACAAGCGATCCCCACTCGCTCAAACTCTGGTGGCACTCTCGCGAGGCTGCCGGCAGAGTTCATGGTGGCCATTTTAAAGATGGAGACTACATTGGCATGAGCGAGTGGGAACTGCTCCTGGCCTGAACTCACAACTGGACCACCAGGATTTGTAAAGGTAGATGCTGAGGGTACCTACCAAGGTCGGGTGGCTAGGGAGACATTTGGGGGGGGGGGGCACGATACCGGGGAGGCAACAAATGGTGGGTGGATAGATGGATGCAGTGAGTCTGCATTATCTGACTTTTCGGTTATCACACAACTTGTCTGTCCATATTAAGTCATATAATCGAGATCCTACTATATTTTAGTCATTTTGTTGGAACTGCATTTTGTCTCACTGTTGAGTGTTTTATTAGCTAGTTGCTATACATGAAAAAAAAGGTTTCCCCAAGATAGATGTAAAAGAAAAATGCATGGAATTAAAATTTGAGTATGGCATCAAATTCCTCAGAATCAATGTGGAAAGCAATCCATTCTGTGACCAGCTTATCCTACATTTAGGAAGCAGAAGAATAAATAATATAACAAATCCCCTGAAGGGCATTCAGGGATCTATTTACCAAAATGTAACAATGTGCCTTATGTTATTTTAGATTTATAGACTACTTTCTTTAAACAAATGCGTTGTTAATAAATAAGTCCGACTGAGACTAGTTCCTAACAGGACAGTAACTTTCACCTTAATTTAATCCTCAGTTGTCTGCCACACTTTGAGGCATATTTTCAAAGCACTTTGGGAGGCTAAGTTCCATAGGTTTCTATGGAACTTTGGGAGGCTAAGTGCTTTGAAAATGAGCCTCCTAGTCACATAGCCAATGGATACTTTCCTTTTAATTATGCGACTTGCATGGATTTTAAAAGGTATTACTGATACCTGTCAAATGACTCATTTCAACTTAAAATGTATTGCCTAGTGTTTTTTTTAATCCCATTTTTAGCTGAAAGTAATCGTTTTGAAGGTATCAATAACACATTTTTTAAAATTGAAGTTTTGAAATTTAACATTCCCGATACATAAAAGAAAAAGCAGGTACAATGCAATAAGAATCACCACAAATATAAGGGGCCTTTTACTAAGCTGCAATAGGTGCAGATGGGCGCATAATGCAGCTTAAAGTGGTGTACCGCAAAACATGCTCAGGCATCCTGTGGTAATTCACAAATGTGCATGTGCTAAAAAATTTTGAGGAAACAGAGAATGAGCATTCCCGCACTAAACAGTGCATCTACATTATTTATTTATTTATTTCAGGTCATTTATACCCCACTTTTTGCCGCAGTTTTGCAGCCCCAAAGCGGCTTACAATGAACTAATAAAATAAATACTAATTGGTTAGTGCAGGAATACAATGTGAGCCCTTGCTGCCTACATAATAGGTGGCGGTAAGTGCTCATGCGGATAATATTTTTCATGACTGCGTGCTAATGTCAACATAGTACATGCCCATTAATACAAAAAATAGAAAATCTGCCATTTTATGACTGCACTAAGAATGGCCTAAGAAAGTGGTGAGAGGGAAGAAGCTGGAAACTACAGGCTGGTAAGCCTCACTTCAATTATTGGAAAAGTAATGGAAGCGATGATGAAGGAAAGGATAGTGAATTTCCTGGAAGCCAATAAGTTGCAAGATCCGAGACAACATGGTTTTACCAAAGGGAAATTGTGCCAAACGAATCTCATTGAATTCTTTGACTGGGTGACTGGAGAATTAAATCAGGGATGTGATATAGACGTAATCTACCTAGATTTCAGCAAGGCTTTTGACACGGTTCCCCACAGAAGGCTCTTGAACAAACTGGACGGGCTGAAGATAGGACCCGACATGATGAACTGGATTAGGAACTGGTTGACGGACAGACGCCAGAGGGTGGTGGTAAATGGAATTCGCTCGGAGGAGGGAAAGGTGAGTAGTGGAGTGCCTCAGGGATCGGTGCTGGGACCGATTCTGTTCAATATATTTGTGAGTGATATTGCCGAAGGGTTAGAAGGTAAAGTTTGCCTTTTTGCGGATGATACTAAGATTTGTAACAGAGTGGACACCCGGGAGGGAGTGGAAAACATGAAAAAGGATCTGCGGAAGCTAGAAGAATGGTCTAAGGTTTGGCAATTAAAATTCAATGCGAACAAATGCAAAGTGATGCACTTAGGGAGTAGAAATTCACAGGAGACGTATATGTTAGGCAGGGAGAGTCTGATAGGTACCGACAGGGAGCGGGATCTTGGGGTGATAGTATCTGAGGATCTGAAGGCGACGAAACAGTGTGACAAGGCGGTGGCCGTAAGCAGAAGGTTGCTAGGCTGTATAGAGAGGGGAGTGACCAGCAGAAGAAAAGAGGTTTTAATGCCCCTGTATAAGTCGTTGGTGAGGCCCCACCAGGAGTATTGTGTTCAGTTCTGGAGGCCGTATCTTGCTAAGGATGTATAAAGAATTGAAGCGGTGCAAAGAAAAGCTACGAGAATGGTACGTGATTTGCGTTACAAGACGTATGAGAGACTTGCTGACCTGAACATGTATACCCTGGAGGAAAGGAGAAACAGGGGTGAAATGATACAGACGTTCAAATATTTTAAAGGTATTAATCCGCAAACGAACCTTTTCCGGAGATGGGAAGGCAGTAGAACTAGAGGGCACGATACGAGATTGAAGGGGGGCAGACTCAAAAAAAATGTCAGGAAGTGTTTTTTCACGGAGAGAGTGGTGGATGCTTGGAATGCTCTCCCACGGGAGGTGGTGGAGAGTAAAACAGTAACGGAATTCAAACATGCGTGGGATAAACATAAAGAAATCCTGTTCCGATGGAATGGATCCTCAGAAGCTTAGCTGAGATTAGGTGGCAGAGCCGGTGGTGGGAGGCAGGGCTGGTGGTTGGGAGGCGAGGATATTGCTGGGCAGACTTATACGGACTGTCCCAGAGCCGGTGGTTGGGAGGCAGGGATAGTGCTGGGCAGACTTATACGGTCTGTGCCCTGAAAATGACAGATACAAATCAAGGTAAGGTATACACAAAAAGTAGCACATATGAGTTTATCTTGTTGGGCAGACTGGATGGACTATGCAGGTCTTTTTCTGCCATCATCTACTATGTTACTATGTAACCCGGGAAAAACCTGCATAAGGGCGCACTAAGGTCGCTTTTTACAGCAGCTTACTAAAAGGACCCCTAAAAAAGGGGAAAAAATACCAGCTGTAAGCCCACATAAATGGGGAAAGAGAACTCTATACACAAATGAAAGAGTAACATAGTAGAAAAAGCAATATACTCATATCCATATCAGTGCTAAGGTGTACAGATAAGTTGGTTTTACTGGACATATATGGATATGTATATGAAATCAATTTTAAAAGCATCTTTACCATCTATTCTACTAGTGGTTGGCAGCAGACAATTTTGCTTAAAGAAAGCTGGTTTCACAGGATTCACGTTTTTATAACAAAAAATTAAGATATTGAAATGTTGTTCACTTGCTATTTATGCACTAGGGTAGAAAGTTAATGATGTTAACAGATGGTATGATTAGCCATTTTCAAGTGGCACATTCATAAACTGTTGCTCTTGGAACCACAGCAAGGGACAAGCCGGAAACTTTCCCCCGGAAGCAGGCCAACGCTGCCACTTGAACTCGAAGGGAATTGTAGCCCAGGCCCTTTTGTAGCCCATCCTGCCAAAAGTCCAGCAAGAGCGAGACTGTCGCCCAAGTCTGTGAGATAGACTTTGGAGTACACCACGTCTCAAAAGTGCGCCAGATCCGAGCATAAGTCGCAGAGGTAGACCGCGTGCGAGCCTGCAAGAGCGTGGCAATAACCTTATTAGAATAGCTCTTGTCCCTCAATTGCGCCCTCTCAAGAACAGACCGTAAGACCGAAGCGGCAAGGATCTTCCATAGTCACCGGACCCTGAACTAACAAGTTTGGAACCCGAGGCAAAGGAAGAGGCGCATCCACCAGCATCGGCCGGAGATCCGCGTACCACGGACGCCTTGGCCAATCCAGGGCGATGAGAATCACCAATCGTCGGTGCAGACGAATTCGAAGAAGTACTCGTCCTATCAAGGGCCAAGGAAGGAACACATACAGGAGAACCAAGAGCCAAGGTTGAGCCAGAGCATCCAACCCCGCCGAGCGAGGATCTCTCCTTCTGTTGAAAAAGCAAGGGACTTTGGCGTTTACGCTTGACGCCATGAGGTCCAAGCCTGGAGTCCCCCATTTGGCACAAATCTGAAGAAAAACTTCTTCTGCCAGTTCCCATTCCGCCAGGTCGACTTGATGTCTGCTGAGGAAATCAGCTTTTACGTTGCTCTGACCGGCTATGTGAGCCGCGGACAGCAGCTCTAGGTGGCGCTCGGCCCAGTCGCAGATCTGAGATGCCTCCGCAGCCAGGGCCCTGCACTGAGTGCCGCCCTGACGATTGATGTAGGCCACTGCTGTCGTGTTGTCCAACAGAACTCGGACAGGAAGACCCTTCAGCATCCTGTGGAAAGCCAGAAGAGCCTGGAATATCGCTCTCAGTTCCAAGTGATTGATGGACCATCCCACTTCCGTGGTGGACCACAGACCCTGAGCATGGCGTCCCCGGCAATGAGCTCCCCAGCCCGAAAGGCTGGCATCCACTATCACCAGACACCAAAACGGAAGAGCTAGTGGCATCCCCTGCTGCAGCATGCTGTCGGAAAGACAACAATACTGCGCTGGGCCGAAGGAAGCCACCTTAGTCTGCGTTGGTATTCCTGGGAAATCGGAGACCATTGCTGAAGCAAAGCAAGCTACAGCGGCCTCATGTGGGATCTCGCCCAGGGAACCACCTCTATGGTGGCCATCATCGATCCCAGGAGCTGAACAAAGTCCCAAGCTCGAGGGCGAGGCAGGAGCAGGCAGACCTGATTCTGAAACTTGAGCCGCCTGCTGTCGGGAAGAAAAATGAACCCCGAAGCCATGTCGAACCGGACCCCCAAATACTCAAGAGACTGAGCGGGGTCAGGTGACTTTTGGGCATATTGACTACCCAGCCCAGAGTCTGAAGAACTGTAACAACTCTGGCTGTGGCAAGTCGACTCTCATCTGCTGAATTCGCGCTGATGAGCCAGTTGTCGAGATAAGGGTGAACTCTGATACCCTCTCGCCTGAGAAAGGCAGCCACCACCACCACCACCTTGGAAAAACTCCGAGGGGCAGTCGCCAGGCCGAAAGGCAAGGCGCGAAACTGGAAATGTTGGCTCAATACCGCAAACCGGAGAAACCGCTGATGCAGCGGCCAGATGGGAATATGCAAGTACGCTTCCTTGAGGTCCAGAGACGTGAGAAACTCTCCTTGCTGTACCGCTGCAATGATGGAGCGCAGGGTTTTCATGCGGAAGTGTCGCACTCCTAAGGCCTCATTGACTCTGCATAAGTCGAGGATAGCTCTGAACGACCCGAACCGCCTTTTCGAGGCACCACAAAATAGATGGAGTAGCGACCGCAGGCACGTTCTGCAGGAGGAACCAGAACCACCGCTCTGAGCTTCAGCAACACCTGCAAGGTCTCATTTACCGCCGCCCGCTTGATGGCAGTGCCGCATCGGGACTCCAAAAACGCATCTCCCACTGGGGCAGCAAATTCTAGTTAGTAACCTTCTCTGATCAGGTCCAGGACCCACTGATCCGAAGTAATCTTGGTCCACTCCTCGAGAAAGAGGGAGAGACGACCCCCTACTGTGGGAACCGATGAGTGGACCAGCGCCCCATCATTGTGGAGGACGCCCCTGAACTCCTGGATGTTGCCCGGATGCCGCCGCGTGTTTGTCCAAACGAAAGGAGTTCCTCTGTTGAAAACGGGTATGTTGACCAAACCCCGCAGAGCGCCTCAGGCGATGCCTGCGAGCTTTGCGAAAACGTGGCCTGGAAGAGGAGGGAAAAGAAGGACTTTTGGAAGAAGGCCTCGGCCTATCCTCAGGCAACCGTTGGGACTTAGAGTCCTCTAGGTCCTTAACAATCTTCCCAAATCCTCCCCAAATAAAAGAAGGCCCCAAAAGGGTAACCTCACCAGCCTTTGTTCAGAGGCCATGTCAGCCACCCAATGCCGGAGCCAAAGAAGGCGGCAGGCAGCAACCGCCACAGACATCTGCTTAGCCAAAGCTGACCAGATCATAAAGGGCATCAGCCAAAAAAGACAGGGCAGACTCCATACGCGGGCCGACCTCAGCAAGGGAACACGCTCCATCGGAGGGCTGCTCAACCACCTGCTGCAACCAGGAAAGGCAGGCCCGGGCTGCATAGGAACTGCAAATAGCCGCCCTTAAGGAAAGGCCCGAGATTTCAAAGGACCGCTTCAGCGCGGATTCCAGCCACCGGTCCTGCATATCTTTCAAAGCGACCCCTCCCTCCACTGGGAGAGTAGTCTTTTTAGTCACAGCCGTGACTAAAGAATCCACACTTTAGGCATCCCAAAGAGGGCCAACTGACTTTCACTCAGAGGGTAAAGGTGACACATAGCCCTGGCCACCTTCAAGGGACCATCAGGGTCAGACCATTGAGCTGAAATAAGCTCTTGGATGGAAGCATGCACGGGAAAAGCCCTAGAAGGTTTCTTAGTACTAGCCATCCTAGGATTAATAGAAGAGGCAGCGCCCTCGTCAGGATCTTCAATACAAAGGGCCTGTAAGGCATCAGAAATGAGAGCTGGCAGTTTGTCGCGGTGGAAAATCTGAAGCGCTTTAGGGTCATCCAACTCCTGTGGCAAGCAGCCACCCTCATCTGGATCATCAGTCCGTGAGGGCCTGCCAGACCCCTCAGACTCCCCGAAACTAGACCACGGGGGAGAACAGGGTGAAGAGTCCCCCTCAGACGGGGTATTCACTCATCTACGCTTAGCGTCAGCCAAACGTTCGGGGGAAGAAATAAAGTCTCCAGCAGATGCTGGGCTATCAAGCACTGGAGGCAACCCAGTCCGACAGGAATTGTCAGGAGCCTCAGGCAGTGCTCTTTTTAACATAAAAGCCTTATGCATCAGCAGTACAAATTCTGGGGAGAAAAACTCACCCTGTACATCTGCCCCCACATTGGGGGAAGCGGAGGCAATAGCTCCTCTAGAAACCTCAAAACGAGGCGTCCCCCTGCACTCAGACCCCTCTGCAACCGCGAGGATCGAGTCATGTGGCGCCTCCAAGATGGCGGCCGCTGCCAACTCCGTCGGGCAGGAAGAATCACCATCCGCCATGCTCGTACCATCATAAGCATCTAGGCATCATGTGCTGCAAAGCCCCGCTGCTGATCTGCGTTTCCCACAGTGGGAGCAGCACTTAACCCCTTCAGCAGCCATCAACTACAGAAAACAAAATGGATCATTTCACGCCAAAACTTACCCCGCACAGAGCGCTGTCAGCGGGAACCTCCCCGGAGGAGCTGGGCACCACTCTCACCTCAGGAGACCAAGTCAAATGAGCTACGGTCAAGCTGCACTGAACCAGGAGCTCAGGAGAAAGCCTCAGAAATCACCACACTCAAAAAGCGAGCCTCTCTCTTTTATTTTTTTACTGTGAGGAAAGTTAAACGCAGGCAGCCACAGAG
This sequence comes from Microcaecilia unicolor, assembly GCF_901765095.1. Taxonomy (NCBI): domain Eukaryota; kingdom Metazoa; phylum Chordata; class Amphibia; order Gymnophiona; family Siphonopidae; genus Microcaecilia; species Microcaecilia unicolor. The sequence goes on along the minus strand of NC_044032.1, from coordinate 27,037,059 downwards.
GAACTCCGGGAGGAGGGGGAATGGGGTAAGCCAGGGACAGGGAAAACCAAGTATCTCTTTAAAGTGGGCACCACCAGACACAACACCCCCTGCTCTACTGGCAAAGCACAGGAGCTGAGAAAGCGACGTCCACACCTGCTGGGAGATAGAGATATACTGAAGGCAGAGGGGGCTGGGCGTCCAGGAACACCATGTGCTTTCGGTGTTCTCTATCTCCACCTGCTGGTAGGTGGATACAACCCATCAGTTAATGGATTCATCTGCTGTTGATGGCAAGGAAGAATAGTTAGTGGGGTTCCCTGGGGGTCTGTGCTAGGACCTTGGGGCCTAGAGATGGGAGTAACTAGTGAGGTAATTAAATTTGCTGACGACATAAAAATTTATTCAAAGTTGTTAAATCGCAAGAGGATTGTGAAAAATTACAAGAGGACCTTATGAGACTGGGAGACTAGGCGTCTAAATGGCAGATGACGTTTAATGTGAGCAAGCGCAAAGTGATGCATGCGGGAAAGAGGAACCCGAATTATGGCTAAGTCATGCAGGGTTGCACGTTGGGCATCACCAACCAAGAAAGGGATCTAGGTGTCGTCTTATAAGGAAAGGCTAAAGTGGCTAGGGCTCTTCAGCTTGGAGAAAAGGCAGCTGAGGAGAGATATTTATAAAATAATCAACTCCACTCAAGATAGAGGTCTATAAAGTAATGACTGGAGTTGAACGGGTAGACATGAAGCGTCTGTTTACACTTGACTAGGGGGCATGCGATGAAGCTACAAAGTAGTAAACTTAAAACGAATCAGAGAAACGTTTTCTTTACTCAACGTGTAAAACTCTGGAATTCATTGCCAGAGAATGTGGTAAAGGTGGTCCATAGACCATTATTAAATTGGACTTGGGGAAAATCCACTATTTCTGGGATAAGCAGTATAAAATGTTTTGTACTTTTTTGGGATCTTGCCAGGTATTTGTGACCTGGATTGGCCACTGTTGGAACAGGATGCTGGGCTTGATGGACCTTTGGTCTGTCCTAGTATGGCAATACTTATGTACTTATGGACCACTGGTCTGATCCAGTATGGCTACTATTATGTTATGAATCCTTGGTTTCGTAGAGCTCCATTAGCATAACACATAATGGTCAATGCCTAAAATGAAAAATGAATAAGATTTTAGAAATACTTAAGGATATTTGTACCATTACATTTACTATATAATTTCTGAAATTAAAACACAGTTTAAAGGGAAAAATGAATATGAGTAAAGCAGATCTTGAATACAAAAGCATCCCTGCAACAATACTCAAAATCTCATCTACTCCTATGAAGGGCAGCTGGGGGGGGGGGGCAAGATTCCCCAGGCCTGGCAAACAAGGGGGGTCCGGCACCGGCAAGGCTTTCAGAGGCAGGAAGAAGGTTCTGCTCCCTGGGTCTGTCTCTCTCCTGCTCCTGTGTTGGGTCCTGGATGACTGCATAACACGATAAGCTGGGTCCCAGCACACAGGAACAGAAGGAGGAGTGGAGGAGTGGCCTAGTGGTTAGGGTGGTGGACTTTGGTCCTGGGGAACTGAGGAAGTGAGTTCAATTCCCACTTCAGGCACAGGCAGCTCCTTGTGACTCTGGGCAAGTCACTTAACCTCTATTGCCCCATTTAAGCCGCATTGAGCCTGCCATGAGTGGGAAAGCACAGGGTACAAATGTAACAAAAATAAAATAGATACCATTGGAGATTCTACATAGAATGTTGCTACTATTGGAGATTCTACATGGAATGTTGCTATTGCACTAGCAACATTCCATGTAGAAGGCTGCGCAGGCTTCTGTTTCTGTGAGTCTGACGTCCTGCACATACGTGCAGGACGTCAGACTCACAGAAGCAGAAGCCTGTGCAGCCACATTGGTGATCTGCAAGGGCCGACTTCTAGTGGAATAGCAACATTCCATGTAGAATCTCAAATAGTAGCAACAGTGGAGGAGTGGCCTAGTGGTTAGGGTGGTGGACTTTGGTCCTGGGGAACTGAGGAACTGAGTTTGATTCCTGCTTCAGGCACAGGCAGCTGCTCCTTATGACTCTGGGCAAGTCACTTAACCCTCCCTCCATTGCCCATGTAAGCTGCATTGAGTCTGCCATGAGTGGGAAAGCGCAGGGTACAGACCGAGGTAGGAGCAGATGCAGGAAGGTAAGCAGGCGGGGTGGTGGCGCCCCAATTTGGGGGAGGGGGCGGCAGCCCTGCCCCAGCTCTGTCTCTCAGCAGCCCTGATAAGGGAATAAATCCAGCCTTCGCTCAGTTTTTTTTTTAAACAGAAATACTGGACTGAGCTTCTTATTTCTGTCCACATTACATGATATAACAGTTATTTCATTCTACAGCAACACACACAACAGAAAAAGAAAAGAAGGGGACATCTGATCTACTTTAACAGTGTACTCCAGGGACGTTATCAGTATGGCAAAAATCTAGTGATGAGATAGCAAATGAGTACCACAACAACTATCAAATCAGAGTGACAACTTTCATCTCTAGCACTTACCCTTCTCTGCACTCTTACATTGTGATTGCAAGGTCTTTCCAATCGTGTGAACTTTTACCACATTAAGATATTGAAGCAAGCACTGAATAAAAAAAAATAGAATCAAGCCTTACCTGCAGTATGTACTGTGTGAGATCAACAGCTTCCTTCTTTTCATGAATCAGAATGGTTTCCTTATCTGCCACCAAAACGATATTCACTTCTCCTCGACGCTCCTCTCTCACACCTAGAGGCCGTTTTCGGACACACACTCTGATTTTATCAGTTTCAGTCCAGGGTCTCCGTTTCTCAGTGCTACTGGGCCTACAAAGCATTTTTATTAGATGAACTGGACAGAACCTATGGTAGCATATTTATTTAATAGTAATGGAAAATAGCCACTTTGTTATTTCAAAATTAAAAGTTGTTCCCAGAGACATACAGTTTCTTCCTAAATAATATTGGAAGAACATGCAAATTAATGAAAAGCTTTCAAGTCAAAACAAAGAATGGCAGCGATGGGGAACGCCCACAACCAATGCCAAGTTGTCTGAGTTATTTTTAGAATTCCTCCACACAACTGAATTCTCAAAGAAATTTTAAGTAGAGGAGTGTGGTAGCCGTGTTAGTCCACTCTTAAGGTTATCAATAGAAATCAAACAAAATAAAACATGGAAAAGAAAATAAGATGATACCTTTTTTATTGGACATAACTTAATACATTTCTTGATTAGCTTTCGAAGGTTGCCCTTCTTCGTCAGATCGGAAATAAGCAAATGTGCTAGCTGATAGTGTATATAAGTGAAAACATTCAAGCATTACTATGACAGTCTGACAGGGTGGGAGGATGGGGGTGGGTCGGAGGTATGCATGGGGACATCAAAGCATATCATTGATATTCTAACAGGATGGGTGTGGATAGGTGAGGGATGGGGTGATCAACAGAGACATATAGCTTTATGGTTTATAATGGGCTAGGAACCCCAGATCCTTGTTAAGTCCTTTCTGTTGGGTGTTAAAATATTCAATCATTCTGACTTCAAAGGTCTTACGTTCTTGTATGGTTTTAAAGTTACCTTTCAGGATTCTCACTGTGAAATTAAACAGTGCTGATGAATAGATACTGCTATCATTTCAGGTTAGACCAAACTGATGTGCAAAATAAAGCATACTGGAACCATTTGTAACTAGATGTACAGCTAGATTCTACTAGGACTGAAACAATCAAACTAAGCTATTTGCAAACAAAGGCTCATGATGCCAGATCACAACCCTAGTTCTGAGAGTTGGACATCCAAAAGGAGCAGGGAAAAATTAACAGGTAGACCATTTGGAATAGTGCATATCAAACACAAGAACCCACTAGACTACACATGATCTCTGGTTACAATTTTTTTGTTGCAACATTTTTGCAGGTCATATTTAAGAGAAGAAAGGCTTTAGAATAGTAAGAGGACAGTTTTAGGGGGAACAGTATTCTGCTCCTCAGATGCTGCAACATTTGTACCTCTATGTAGGAGTCTTGATGCACCAGAGAAAATCCCAACAAGCCTACAATCACCATTCTAAGAAGACCTGCATACAGAGAGGGAGAAAGCTACTCCAAGAAAATTATTACAAGAGTTAAGGGACAGAATAAGCAGATTTGACACAAGAGGGTTAAAAATGAAGCACGACAAATGAGAGAATTTTTAAAAAATGAGTACTGAAATTAGTGAATCCAAATGGCTATTACCTGATGTGTGAATGAGGAACTCCATAATTGTATCCTGAGCCATGAGTTACTGTGTGAATGACTGGGCTGTCATTTTCCGCCACATGTGGATTATTATTCAATGAAAACACCTCTTTAGAGTCCAACTCGTCTTGTGCACACGTACCTGCGTTCAAGATTGCTCTTGCAATATTTTTACAGTATTGTGAGCCAGGAAGCAGAACTTGTCCTGGCTCTTCCAATAAATTGTCCTTATGTTTTTTAGAAGAGGCATCAGGCACAGTGAGTAATTCCAGCTCATTAGTGGGATCTATTCCATCATTTTTCTCAAAAAATGCATCAAATTTCAGCTGCCTGCGAGGACCTGACCTGGCTGCCTCTGGCAGGAAGTAGATACAGCCAGGTTGTCGAGGTTGTTGGTTTCTGTTTGCTTCATCATCTTCTTCCTCCTGCACACTCTGGATGATTTGGATGAGTTTGAAAAGGCGCTTTCGGTCTTCCATGTTATGAACTCCCAGCTTGGCATAATCCTTCAGAGTGATTCTAGCTAATTCCTCTGTGTCCTGAAGACCAACAGCAACAAAGTGAGGGTAGTATTTTTCCAGTTCTGCCTCACAGAGACATTCATACAGGCAAGATGTCATCGTTGCATCGCTAGAGTTAAATGACCAAAAAAAGGTTTTAGTTTCTTTGCAATTACAACTTTTTTATTCTTACATTTAACTTCTTCCGGGAACGGATCCTTATAACATTTTTCTATATTCATAGGCTCATTGAATTCCTACATTTTATGGATTTTAGCCATTTGAATTTTATCCATTACATAACTGTACTGTTTTAAATATTCAAGATGTAAAGTAAATGAAAGATTTCAGAACTGCGAAACACAAAGTTGATGAAATTCTTACCCTATATTCTGAGGCTCTCACATACTGTGATACATTTCTGATGGCTTATCTTTTCAGATATACAGTTTAAAAGGGAATGAAACAGAGGCCAAATTTCTTTAATTTCTTTTATATAAACATTATGGATGATTCCATAGGGCAAAACTAGCAAAACACAATGAATAAATATTTGAAAATCTTGTTCTCTTAAATATTGTTTTCTTAAAATTGTTCATTCAGGGATGTCACCAAACGTTTGGAGGAACCTCTATTCCCTGACGTACAAAGGAACAAAGCAGTCAAACATAAAAATGACAAGGAACTGGTGATTAGGCAAAAAACTAGGATCCTAGAGTGTTTCAAGAGACTGAACATTCTATACGGTCCCTGAGGGCAGTGTACTAAGATAGCATGGAACAGTAGGCCTTTATATCAAAACTGGTTCCAAAAACAAAAAAAGAAAGCAAGGGAGAAGACGGTGCTGCAGAGAATATGAAGCACGATACCCAGTTTAAGAGGGTTATGGAATACACGACCAAGTTAAAAGCATTTAAAAGTAAATCTGGATATGGTGTGTAGCAGGGCACCAACTCATTTTTTTTAATTTTTTACAGAAACAATCTGGAGCCTGCTACTAATCTCCTAGTCTGTTAAAATGATGTAATGGAGGATGGAAGGACCTAGTGTCTATCACAGCCTAGTATGTTCTCATCTAGTGGCCTTAGGAATTATAAAAGAATCAAATCTTTCTTCCCAAGGGAAATATTCCGCAGCCTGGTACAATCAATGGTGATAAGCCACCTAGATTACTGTAAAGTAAAGATACTTACCTGTAGCAGGTATTCTCTGAGGACAACAGGCTGATTGTTCTCACATGTGGGTCGGCGTCAACGGCGGCCCAGGAAAGGAGATTTTTCCAGTAAAAATCCACAAAGCTTTGCGATAGCTTCCGGAGCGTGGGACAGTCACACCACGCATGCGCGGGAATCTTCCCGCCCGTGCGCGTCTGTTCCCGCCTCAGTTATATCAAAAAGCAAATAAAAAACAACTCCTTCAAAGGGGAGGCGGGCAGGTTGGTGAGAACAATCAGCCTGCTGTCCTCTGAGAATATGTGCTACAGGTAAGTATCTTCGCTTTCTCCAAGGACAAGCAGGCTGCTTGTTCTCACATGTGGAAAACACTCCAATCTTCACAGTTCTTCGGAGGACAACTCCAGAAGATGGGGAAACCAAATCTGACGCGGCCAAAAGGGCGCAATCAGAATCACGGTTCCGTGGTCTTGCTTGAGTTTCAGCAAAGTCCTCCCCACCAGAGGTATGGGAGGATTTGCATACAGAAGGCCCTTCCCCCAAAGAAGGAGAAAGGCATCTGACGCTAGTCTGTCGTGGGCCTGAAGCCTGGAACAGAACTGAGGGACTTTGTGATTGAACTGAGTGGCAAAAAGATCCACCGAGGAACTTGGAAGGGACGTCCCAAGATCGAATTGTCCACCACTGAAGGGAATTGTGAAACTCTGTGGACAGCTGGATCGCATCCTCTAGATTCCCTGCAGCTTGATACCACTGGGAAGCTAGGGTCCATCGAGCAGATCTCATATCTCATGTGAAGGCGGGCCATGGGCGTCACATGGACCGTGGAGGCCATATGGCCTAGAAGTCTCAACATCTGCCGAGCTGTGATCTGCTGAGACACTCTGGCCACAGAAACTAGAGACAGAAGGTTGTCTGCTCTTGTCTTGGGGAGATAGGCACGAGCCGTCTGTGAAACCAGCAGAGCTCTTATGAATTCTAGTTGTTGAAGGAGATGGGACTTTGGGTAATTTATAACAAACCCGAGTAGCTCCAGGAGTTGGAGAGTCATCTGCATGGACTGTAGAGCTCCTGCCTCTGAGGTGTTCTTCACCAGCCAATCATCGAGATAAGGGAACACATGCACTCCCAGTCTGCGTAGCGACGCTGCAACTACCGCCAGGCATTTTGTAAACACCCTGGGCGCAGACACCAGACCAAAGGGTAGCACACAATACTGAAAGTGCTGTGTTCCCAGACAGAATCGAAGATACTGCCTGTGAGCTGGAAGTATTGGGATGTGTGTATAAGTATCCTTTAAGTCCAGAGAGCATAGCCAATCAGTTTTCTGACTCATGGGAAGAAGGGTGCCCAGGGAAACCATCCTGAACTTTTCTTGGACCAGGTATTTGTTCAGGCGCCTTAGGTCTAGGATGGGACGCATCCCCCCTGTTTTCTTTTGCACAAGGAAGTACCTGGAATAGAATCCCAGAGCTTCTTGCCCTGGTGGAACGGGCTTGGCCGCACTGGTGCTGAGAAGGCCGGAGAGTTCCTGTGCAAGTACCTGCCTGTGCTGGAAGCTGAAGGACTGAGCTCTCGGTGGGTAATTTGGAGGTGTGGAAAGCAAATTGAGGGAGTATGCTAGCCGGACTATTTGAAGAACCCACCGATCGGAGGTTATGAGAGGCCACTTTTGGTGAAAGAATTTTAATCTCCCTCCGACCGGCAGATCGTCCGGCACAGACACTTTTATAGCGGCTATGCTCATCTGGAGCCTGTCAAAAGCCCGTCCCTTGCTTTTGCTGGGGAGCTGCAGGGGCCTACCTAGGTGCATGCTGTTGACGTGAACGAGCGCTCTGGGGCTGAGCCTGTTGAGAAGGTGGATTGTACCTACGCTTACAGTAAGCATAGGGAGTAGTCCTCCTTCCCCCGAAAAAACGTCTACCTGATGAGGTAGATGCTGAAGGTGCCCGGTGGGAGAGTTTGTCGAGGGCGTTCTCACGCTGGTGGAGCTGCTCTCCCACCTGCTCGACTTTCTCGCCAAAAATATTATCCCCCCGCCAAGGGACATCCACAAGTCGCTGCTGGACACGATTATCCAGGTCAGATGCACGCAGCCATGAGAGTCTGTGCATCACTATGCCTTGAGCAGCGGATCTGGATGCAACATCAAAAGAGTCGTAAGCACCCCTGGATAGGAATTTACGACACACCTTCCGCTGCCTGACCACCTCCTGAAAAGGCCTGGCCTGCTCCGAAGGTAGCTTATCGACCAAGTCCACCAGTTGCTTAACATTGTTCCGCAAGTGGATGCTCGTGTAGAGCTGGTACGACTGAATCTTGGACACGAGCATAGGGGACTGGTAGGCCTTCCTCCCAAAAGAATCCAGTGTTCTAGAATCTCGTCCCGGGGGCACCGAGGCAAAATCTCTAGAACTTTTGGCTCTCTTGAGAGCGGAATCCACAACCATAGAGTCGTGAGGTAACTGTGACTTCATCAACTCAGGTTCTCCGTGGATTCGATACTGGGACTCAACCTTCTTGGGAATGGTGGGATTAGAGAGTGGTTTCGTCCAGTTCTTCAGCAATGTCTGCTTAAGGACATTATGCAGAGGAACAGTGGACGACTCCTTAGGTGGCGAAGGATAGTCAAGGACCTCGAACACCTTGGCCCTGGGCTCATGCTCAGATACCACAGGGAAGGGAATAGCCACAGACATTTCCCACACAAAGGAAGAGAAAGAAAGACTCTCCGGGGGAGAAAGCTTTCTGTCAGGCGAAGAAGTGGGATCAGAAGGAAGACCACAAGACTCCTCAGAAGAGAAATATTTGGGATCCTCCTCCTCCTCCCACGAGGCATCCTCCTCGGTGTCAGACAAGAGTTTACGAACTTCAGTCCGAAACAGGGCCTGTCTCGACTCCGAGGAACCACGTCCTCGATGACGATGTCGAGAAGTCGACTACCGTGCCAGTGGTGATGAAGCTTCCTCCATCGACGTTGACGGGGAGTCGACCTGGGTGGCAACCAAGGCCGATGCCGCAAGTGGCACCGGCGCCCTCGCCATAGGCAAAGAGCCAGTAGCCGCTTCCATCAATGGTACCAAGGGCGCAAGCACCCCCGGTACCGGAACACACTGACGCAGCAGCCTCTCCAGGAGACCTGGGAGAATGGCTCGGATGCCCTCGTCTAGAGTCTCTGCCGGGAAAGGCTGTGAGGCGGTGCAGGAGTCGGAGGCAGAACCTGTGCAGAGCAGGGAGGCGGTACCGGACTGTCCGAAGACCGACACCTCTTGGATGGAGGGTGAGCGGTCCTCCCGGCGTCGACGCTTCTCGGGGGCCAACTCCCTCGACACCCCGGAGCTCCCGGTACCGTGTGTGGAAGGAGACCGATGCTTCTTAGCCTTCGCTCGATGCACAACATCGATACTCCTCGGTACCGACGAGGAGGACGTGGAATCCACACGCCTCCTCGGGGTCAGGTCCAAAAGTGGTCGGTCCTGATGGGCCTGCACAGCAGGAGCCTTCGAGACAGGTGGAGACCCACTCGATGGCTCACTGCTCCCAGCGTGTGGTGGTCTCCAGACAGCTATTACCTGCTCTCCCGATGTCGATGCGATCTCCAGTGCCGATGTCAATGCCGCCAACCTCGGTACCGCTGTCGACGTCGATGCCGAAGTGCCGGGCAAAGCTCCAAAGACATTCCCGCTGAGCTTTTCTCGACGTCTGTGTCCACTTTTTAAGGCTAAGACACAACTTACACACGTCTGGGCGATGGTCGGGCCCAAGGCACTGGATACACCACGAATGGGGATCGGTACCTGAGATTGCCCGGCTGCACTGACCGCACTTCTTGAAGCCGTTGGGAATCCTCGATGTCATGGATGGAAAAATAGCGGCGGCGAGGTCAAAATTCTCGATGGTGCCAAGAAAAAAGGGCACAAAAGGGAGAAATGGGGCCGTGACGGCAACAAAAGGAAACTTAAAGAGGGACCAACTAAAGAATCCTAAGGGAACTTCTTTTTTTTTTTTTTTTTTTAAATAACAGCTCGACAGAGCACAATAAAAGAAAACGAAGAAAAAAAGGGCGAAAACTCGCAAAAAAACCGAAGGCTCTTTCTCAGGGGCACAGAGAGAGACGGAAAAACAACCGCTCCCTACCACAGAAAGAGAAAAAAACTGACGGGACTCTCGCGCGATGGGTGGGAAGCGGATGGCCGCCCACGCGCTCGAAGGCTCTAGCAAACTTTTGTTGCTAGGAAGATTTCCGATCATCGGGGCTGCCGTGGACGTCACCCATCAGTGAGAACAAGCAGCCTACTTGTCCTCGGAGAACAGTATGTAACAAGACGATATTACTGCATGAGCTAATTGTCCAATATAACTTTGATGTTTTTTTGCGTGACAGAATCATGGCTTTTGAAGTCTGATTTAGTTATGGTGAGACAATGTTACCCTAAAGAATATAAATGGGAATGGGCATGTAGATCTTATAGAAGAAGAGAAGGAGTGATTATCTTTAAAAAAAAACAACCCTTTTGACCCTCAAGTTATATTGTGCTGAATCATCTGACTTTGCAGAATTTTTAGTACTGAATGTAATGTATTGCTTTTTGTATGTTTTATTGTCCCCAAGGGAAAATAACTGCTGATTGTTCCCCATTTATAGAATTTCTATCTTCTTTGTCTATTGATTTTAGGAAGGTGTGTATTTTGGGTGATTTAATGTTCCAGGAGAAATACCTGTTGATGAGTTAGCATCACAATAATAAGTATGGAGTTTAGTTTTAGAACAATCTCTATTTAGACAAACTGTGAAAAAATATACACATTCTGCTGGTCATATAGTTTTTGTATCATCAGTTTTATTTCAGATCTTTAGTTATGTCACCTGTTGTTCAAGAGATTGTGTGGTCTAATCATGCACTAGTATTATGATTTCTCTATGCATGATTTGAATGAAAAAAAAAAGAAAGAAAGAAAATGAAGTTAAAATGCTGTATACAAGGCAAAATTTCAGTTAGAAAAATTTAAAGCTTGAAGCAGATATATGGTGAATCACTGGATGAAATCTTTAACGGAGTCTTTAGATTATGTAGCTCCAAGACAGATGGTAAAAGAAGTACATCAGCTTTAAAACAAGTGAGAATACCCCTAGCAATTTCATGCACAGGGTACTGGTCTATAAATACATGCCTTAGAGGGGCATAATCGAACGCGAACGCCCATTTGTAAAAACGTCCATCTCCGAGAACGGGTCCGTGAAGGGGCGGGCCGAACTGTATTTTCGAAAAAAATGGACGTCCATCTTTTTTTTCGAAAATACATTGGATTAGGGCGTTTTTTGAGCTGGGCGTTTTTGTTTTTTAGCGATAATCGAAACCGAAGCGTCCCACCTCAAAAACGACCAAATCCAAGGCATTTGGTCGTGGGAGGGGCCAGATTTCGTAGTGCACTGGTCCCCCTGAGATGCCTCTATGCCAGCCTCAAATATCATACCTAGCTCCATGACAGTAGTATGCAGGTCCCCAGAGCAATTTTACTTTAGTTGGTGCTGCGCGGGACCCATGCAGAGAGGAAAAATCGGAAGAAAAAAAAAACAAGCAAGCAAGTGCAGTCAGGGACGTCCAAATTAAAAGATAGTAAAAGGGGGAATTGAACCAGCAACCTTTTGATTACAAGCTCAGTGCTCTAGCCAGTGCACCACTGATTAGACGTCCTTCCCTTTCCATTAAGTCTCTCCAAGTTTCTGTCAGCCAACCACAGCTCATTTAGCTGACATCTGTGTCAGCTAAACAGCGGTGATTGGCTGACAGAAACTTGGAGGGACTTAATGGAAAGGGAAGGACATCTAAGCACCTGAATAATATGGCTCACTGGCTAGAGCACTGAGCTTGTAATCAGAAGGTTGCTGGTTCGATTCCCCTTTTTACTATCCTGGTAATTAAGACGTCCCTGACTGCACTTGCTTGTTTTTTTTTTTTTCTTCCGATTTTTCCTCTCTGCATGGGTCCCGCACAGCACTAACTAAACTAAAATTACTTCGGGGACCTGCATACTGCTGTCATGGAGCTGGGGATGACATTTGAGGCTGGCTTACAAGTTGGAAAAAAAGTGTTTAACATTCGTTTTTTTTTTGGTGGGAGGGGGTTAGTGACCACTGGGGGAGTCAGGGGAGGTCATCCCCGGTTCCCTCCGGTGGTCATCTGGTCATTTAGGGCACTTTTTTGGGACCTGTTCATGAAAAAAACGGGTCCAACAAAAGTGACCTAAATTCTCTCTGAAAACGCCTTTCTTTTTTCCATTATCGGCCGAGCACGCACATCTCTGCTCAGCCGATAACCACGCCTCAGTCCCGCCTTCACCACGCCTCTGACACGCCCCCGTCAACTTTATGCGTTCCTGCGATGGAGTGCAGTTGGAAACGCCCAAAATCGGCTTTCGATTATACCGATTTGGGCACCCACAAGAGAAAGACGTCCATCTCCCGATTTAGGTCGGAATTTGGGCGTTTTTCTCTTTCGAAAATAAGCCTCTTAGGCAACTAACTTTGGTACATTATACTTATCAATAAACAAATACTTAGGCCCCTTATCCAAATGGCCAAGTTGCTGAAAGATAAGATAGTACCAGTTCATTTTTATAACTATATACAGTGCCATCTAGATCCTGAGGAGTTTGAGGGTGATCCACCTCTCCACCCCTTACACAGGATAAAAATGAAGAGACAATGGAGGCATTACTTGCTCTAGCATAAACATATCCTTTCTCTTATTGTTCTCGCATCTCACTGAGGCTGCTCTTTTCAAGGCGGACATGCTTACCCTGAGAAAAGGAACAGAGAGGGTTAGTTTACTTCACTTGAGATATTTATGTGTATTTGGACAGGTAGCAATTTAGCGGTCTCATCCCACAACTATACTGCTGATATCTGCTGGATCAGTGGGATTCCACCCACTGGCTGTAAGGTCTGAGACAACCTAGAAATTTGATGTCTCTAATAACCCACGATCACAAACAACAAGCTCTCATGCTTTGAACAGATTAGACTGTTCTATCACTTATTTTTTTTAATTTTTTTGTTACATTTGTACCCCACGCTTTCCCACTCATGGCAGGCTCTATGTGGCAGGCAATGGAGGGTTAAGTGACTTGCCCAGAGTCACAAGGAGCTGCCTGTGCTGGGAATCGAACTCAGTTCCTCAGGACCAAAGTCCACCACCCTAACCACTAGGCCACTCCTCCACTCCACTTAGCAGACGTGAAACCGTACTCCTCAAAGACTTAAGACCAGGAAACATGCCAGAAGTAAGATTATTATATAAACATGTTCCCAGCTAACTATAAACAAAGATAATAAACTTCTGGAAAGCAGTCCAAAGTCTCTAATACAGTGGTTCCTAAACTTGGTCCTGGAGGCACCCCAGCCAGTCAGGTTTTCAGGATATCCAGAATGAATATTCATGAGAGATATTTGCGTGCACTACCTTCACTGCATTTAAATCTCTCTCATGCATATTCATTGTAGATATTCTAAAATCCTGACTGGCTGGGGTGCCTCCAGGACCAGGTTAGGGAACCACTGCACTAATAGCTTGGCTAATGCTGCTAAATGACAGCTAAAGAGTGAGCTACAACCCTTGGAACTTAGAATTTAATATTGGGGTGCAAATTAATTAACAACTTATCTAGATACCCACACTATGCACAGATGCTTGGTGTTATGATCCTACTGAGACAGGCAGAGGAGTGGCTGGGACTCGCTCCTGATTGGCCATGTCAAGGATTGGGCTGACGTCAGAGGAAGCAGAGATCAGGTCTCAGACCCTATTTAAACATATCTCTCCCTACATAGGACGTTCTAGCATTATCTCTAGCAGCTGTGTGCTTTCTTTGTCCTGCTTGCCTGTGCACGTGGCACAGGGTGTATTCTCTGTAGTTTGGTTGCCTTGTCCCCATGTCTGTGTTTGTTCTGTGTGCTGGTATTAGCCAGATTCCTTCCTGATTACTCTGCTTCTATGCAGCTGTGTCTGCTATCTCTCTGCCTGCCTTGCCTTTCCCTGCCCAGCTGTGTGTGCTGGCTGAGTCCATGGTAAGAACTGCTTTCTTTGGTTAGTGTTCCCTTTAGCCAGCTTTAACCCTTTGTGTGCAGTGTTTGTTATTTGGCTCTTGTGAGCACTGATCTTTTTCTGACGTGTATTTAGAAGCAGCCTTTCCCTTTAGCATGCTTTAACCCTTTGTGTGCAGTGTTTCTTATTCGGCTCTAGCGAGCACTGCTCCTTTTCTGACTTGTGTATTTAGAAACAGCCTTTCCCTTTAGCCTGCTTTAACCCTTTGTGTGCAGTGTTGCAGCATTTACCTTTAGCCTGCGTTAACACTTTGTGTGCAGTGTTTGTTATTTGGCTTTTGTAAGCACTGCTCCTTTTCTGACTTTTGTATTTAGCAGCTACCTTTCTCTTTTGCCTGCTTTTACCCTTTGTCTGCACTATCTGTTATTTGGCTCTGGTGAGCACTGTTCCTTTTCTGCTTTGTGTATTCTGAAGCAGTCCCTCTCTTCAGTCTGCCCTTTCCTTTCCCTGTTGAGTTCTGCTCCTGTTTGTCCAGTGAGCCTAGTAGCAGTCTCGCTCCGGCTCGGCCTTACCCCTTTTACCTGCTGTCGGGGACTGCCTTCTGCTACTCGGGTTACTGTGTAGCCTTTAGTCTGAGTTCTCTCTCTTTGGTTATTATCTGTATCTGCCTGTTTGGTCTGATGTCTTTCCCTTTATGTCAGTGCCTATCGCTGTGTGTGCTGCTCGAGTGCCAGTCCCTTCTGGGACCTCTCATTGATCTTTCCCCTTCCCTAGTGTATGATTGGGTTCCGGTTCAGCCTTGCAGCCCATACTCTTGGACTCTATACGAGTGGGTTCCTGTTCAGCCTTGCGGCCCATATGAATGGTCTATTTCACTTTTCCGGTGATGCTTGCTGGTTTCCCTGAGTGTGCTGGGCTTCGTGGCCGTTGTTACTGTGTAGTGTCTGTTTGGTCTACCCTAGACCTTGGCCAAGGTCCTTCCTAGGCCTCAGGCTAGGCACAAGGGCTCAAGATCAACCTAACACTTAGCACATATACAACCTGATGTAGTCCTTCAGATGTCAGCATATTCTTCAGATGGCAGACTGTTCCAACGCAGATCATGCACCTCGAATGTGGTGTTGACACACAGCAGTCGACCCTGGCAAGAGCTGCCTTTTATGGAGAAATTGGGAGCCTCATCTCTATTGCTGACGTATGTTCTATCCTTGAAGAACAAAGTAGCTCCAAGTGTCCTGCACTGATGTCAATTCTACTAACAGCTTGCTGCACTGATGTCCATTCTGATAAAAACCTCCTACACCGACTGGTAACAGCTTGATGTCCTGGGACATCATGACCTTAGCAGTAGTTTCTGTCCAGTAAACAACATTCTTCTGTTAGACTGGATGTCTCCACAATGTCAGAGTTTTTATAGAGGATATGTCTGAATCTGAACATCATAATCAGTTTCTTAATGCTGGATAGTGCCATGTACGTAAGATCATATATGTCATGTAGGTCCATATAGTCACATGGATGGCTGGACATAGTGCTCATAGTGCTAAAGTAGCTTTGATCCTACATTTCCCCAGCAACGATCACCATCAAAGCTACCTCCCTCCATCATTCCAACCAGCAGCAAGAATTCATCCAAGCCTCAATCAAAGTTAATTACTACTAATCCAGAATACGTAATAGTTCTGTTTTGTTAACAATAGTTACAGTGGGGGAAATAAGTATTTGATCCCTTGCTGATTTTGTAAGTGTGCCCACTGACAAAGACATGAGCAGCCCATAATTGAAGGGTAGGTTATTGGTAACAGTGAGAGATAGCACATCACAAATTAAATCCGGAAAATCACATTGTGGAAAGTATATGAATTTATTTGCATTCTGCAGAGGGAAATAAGTATTTGATCCCTCTGGCAAACAAGACCTAATACTTGGTGGCAAAACCCTTGTTGGCAAGCACAGCGGTCAGACGTCTTCTGTAGTTGATGATGAGGTTTGCACACATGTCAGGAGGAATTTTGGTCCACTCCTCTTTGCAGATCATCTCTAAATCATTAAGAGTTCTGGGCTGTCGCTTGGCAACTCGCAGCTTCATCTCCCTCCATAAGTTTTCAATGGGATTAAGGTCTGGTGACTGGCTAGGCCACTCCATGACCCTAATGTGCTTCTTCCTGAGCCACTCCTTTGTTGCCTTGGCTGTATGTTTTGGGTCATTGTCGTGCTGGAAGACCCAGCCACGACCCATTTTAAGGCCCTGGCGGAGGGAAGGAGGTTGTCACTCAGAATTGTACGGTACATGGCCCCATCCATTCTCCCATTGATGCGGTGAAGTAGTCCTGTGCCCTTAGCAGAGAAACACCCCCAAAACATAACATTTCCACCTCCATGCTTGACAGTGGGGACGGTGTTCTTTGGGTCATAGGCAGCATTTCTCTTCCTCCAAACACGGCGAGTTGAGTTCATGCCAAAGAGCTCAATTTTTGTCTCATCTGACCACAGCACCTTCTCCCAATCACTCTCGGCATCATCCAGGTGTTCACTGGCAAACTTCAGACGGGCCGTCACATGTGCCTTCCGGAGCAGGGGGACCTTGCGGGCACTGCAGGATTGCAATCCGTTATGTCGTAATGTGTTACCAATGGTTTTCGTGGTGACAGTGGTCCCAGCTGCCTTGAGATCATTGACAAGTTCCCCCCTTGTAGTTGTAGGCTGATTTCTAACCTTCCTCATGATCAAGGATACCCCACGAGGTGAGATTTTGCGTGGAGCCCCAGATCTTTGTCGATTGACAGTCATTTTGTACTTCTTCCATTTTCTTACTATGGCACCAACAGTTGTCTCCTTCTCGCCCAGCGTCTTACTGATGGTTTTGTAGCCCATTCCAGCCTTGTGCAGGTGTATGATCTTGTCCCTGACATCCTTAGACAGCTCCTTGCTCTTGGCCATTTTGTAGAGGTTAGAGTCTGACTGATTCACTGAGTCTGTGGACAGGTGTCTTTCATACAGGTGACCATTGCCGACAGCTGTCTGTCATGCAGGTAACGAGTTGATTTGGAGCATCTACCTGGTCTGTAGGGGCCAGATCTCTTACTGGTTGGTGGGGGATCAAATACTTATTTCCCTCTGCAGAATGCAAATAAATTCATATACTTTCCACAATGTGATTTTCCGGATTTAATTTGTGATGTGCTATCTCTCACTGTTACCAATAACCTACCCTTCAATTATGGGCTGCTCATGTCTTTGTCAGTGGGCACACTTACAAAATCAGCAAGGGATCAAATACTTATTTCCCCCACTGTATATTGTGGCACATTTCCCTTGTGTCTTGGATATAACAAAAGAGAAGGAACGAAGTACAAACTAAAGTCCAAACAAAAAAACAGCACCACGGGCCTTTAAAAATGGAACACAGACTCATTCATTAAAGAACATGTTCCATTTTTAAAGGCCCGTGGTGCTGTTTTTTTGTTTGGACATTTCCCTTGTGTAACATCCTTAAATTGCCTTCTACAATTATTGCATTACCGGTATTATAAATAAACTTTATTTGTACCCAAGAATAAGAATCTAGTCCTTATGTTCTGAGCACATTTCCTTAAACATGATATAGTGCAGGTTAATGCAAGTCCCCAAACATACACACGTTTTTTGTTTTTTTTTACACCTGCATGATTTTACCGTTAAGGAGCGCCTGTTACTTGTTTCACGTCAGCAGGGTAAGATCCAGTGGAAGGATCTGTCAATTGAAATATATCCTGATTTATCACCGGTCACTTTGCAGAAGCTTTGTGGATATAGGAGTGACTTTGTTTTTGAGGACTGAGAATATCCTGAAGAATTAATAAGTGGGCATTTTCTGAAGAATTAATTTTTATCGTGAAAGGATCATCTCATCAAGTACTGGATTTGGAGAAAGCTTGGGATATTTTGCATCACCTTCAAATTCCTAATTTCCCAGCAGATGATGGTGAGAGCTCCTCTGGTCCATTCCATTAGTCCACGATGACCACGAAGTGGCAAAGCGTGGATAGGGGCTGGCATCTCTCCATCTTACCAGATGGCGGGAAGAGACGCAAGGACTCTGCCTCGGGTTCTCCGTCTGCACAGAGTTAGCATCTTTCGCCCTTACTATTGTGATTCAAGTTCTATGAGATTTCAAGTACATTGTTATTTTCATGTTTGTTCTTATGTGTTTTGATGTGCTCTTTACAGAGAATTAGAATTGTTGATGTGTTAATATATTGATGCTGGGAGCTTGATGTCTACTACCTTATGTATATCTCGCCGCTGATGTGGGTGTTGGATTTTTGGGACGGTGGGGAGAGGGGGGGACTTTTCTATGCTGGTCCAGGTATAGGGGGGTGTATAGTTAACTTATGTAATGTTACACGACTACTTCACATATACTAGTGGGTACCTTTAATGTCCGGAGGCTTCATACACCACAGAAACAGAGCCTATTAAGCAAAGAGATTTCTTGATTGCACCTTGACACAGTGCTCCTTCAGGAAACGCATTTTGATAAAAAGAGGGAACTCTCCTTCATCTTAAACACTTTTCCCAAATTTATCATAATTCCCTTCAGGAAGGAGCTAAGAAATGTGGAGTCTCTATTTTGCTTCATGACTCCCTTAAATTTGGATTACAGGAGGTGGTGAGGGAGGGGGATGAGAGACTGCTAGTGTTACAAGAGACTTTGCAGGAGCTCCCAGTGACTTTGGTAAATGTGTATGCCCCTTTGTAGTCTCAGAACCTTTTTTTTGCAACAGGTATATAATGTATTGCAGGACAAGGTGCAGGGGAGGGTACTCATGGAGGGAGATTTTAACTTTGTGCAGTCTCAGTTTTGGGATTGCTTATCCACTAGAGGGCATCTGAGGAATTCTGAGAAACCCAGGGCATACTCTCATATCTTGCAGGACTTTGGATTAGTTGATTTGTGGAGAACTCAGTTTCTTAAAGACAGGCAGTTTTCCTTTTATTCAGCAGCTCATGACAGCTATGCAAGACTTGATTGGCTCTTATGAGATGATGTGTGGCTCCGGAGTTTGGGACAGGGAGGTATTGAGTCTCCAACATGGTATGACCACAGGCTGGTATGCTGTGATTTTGATATGGGATTTAGCTACGGTTGGAGGACATCTTGGAGGCTCAATGAGACCTTGTTTCGGGACCAAGAGATTAGAGGGGGGGGGAAGGTTCAGAGGGAAATTGTCTAGTACTGTAAATTTAATGATACAGGGGTAGTAGGGATGTTTGCTATATGAAAAGGGTTAAAGGCAGTGGTACGAGGAGTTTTAATTGATTTTAATTAAATGGGATGCCCAGAGAAAGAGGGAGAAAGTTGCACAAGAGGCTGCCCTGGTTTCTCAATTAGAGGAGGCTGAACATCGGTATCAAGAGATGCGGGCACCAAGTGGATAGGAAACTTATAGACTCTCTTAGGAGAGATCTCCATGTTAAGAGGCTTGCAGATATAGAATGAGTCCGGTCACCTGCTAGCCAGGAGACTGGTAACAGTGGTTAGTGTATCCATGAGGAACTCCGCAGTCTGATTTCCACATTGTCCTTAGAGAACTGTGTTTCCACCAGCTGATAAGGAAATCTGAATTACTTGGCCCAAATGCACAGAGAAGATGAGGGCAGGGGAGGAAATGAACATAAGTACAATTTAAAAGTCAAAAATCATGTTTGACAGCACTGTAAGGCAGCATAGCAGAAATTCCTTTATACTAATGTTTGGTGTTAATGTGGCCATTTGTTAATTAAAAATAGCAGCTAGATTGTCTTTCATTGGTTGCCACTGTTCACTGGATTTTTGTCATACTTCTGGTAGGCACTTAGACAGTCCCTGCTACCAGTCTAATAGTTACACCCAAAAAGCTAATGAAATTTAAACTACAGCTTCAAGTAAACGTTTATTCTGATTTCTCAGCAACAGGAGTTCTACCAGTATCAGGCACATATTGTATAATGTGTAAGAGAAACCTGGAAAAATACTATAGGCAATGAACAATTTTATTTTATTTGTTACATTTGTACCCCGCGCTTTCCCACTCATGGCAGGCTCAATGCGGCGATTCCACTCTAAAATAAGCCATGTGGTTAAAATAAAAGGCATTAAGCAGTCCTGCGACAAAGGAAGAACAATTTTGCCATTTCTCAAAATAGTGATCACATAATGTTTTAATCCATTCTAATTATAAACACACAAACTCACCAAAAGGAGCTCTACAGCTGGTCCTAGATAGCTGTTTAGAACAGCAGCTGCACACAGTTAGAGATGCATGAAATTCAACCATAGTCATAAATAAAGGGCTTAAGATACAGGCATGCCAACTATTTAAAACCTGTTTTTGGATGCCTGCTTCAACTGTTTCTCTGATGACTAATTTTGCATTATTACTGTGCAAAGTACTACATTTTATGTCTAGGGTAGTAATGAGTCCAACTTATTTTTGGACAATCTGACCAGAATATTCCAAGTAATTTATATTCTTACATCTGATATTGTAGTATTAATCATTAGACTTTTCACATAGCTCGCAATCTAAGTTTGTACCTGAGGCAATGGAGTGACTCGCCCAAGATCACAAGGAGCAGCAGTGGGATTTGAACTGGCCACCTCTGGATTTCAAGACCGGTGCTCTAACCACTAGGCCATTCCTGTTCAGTCCATAAGAAACTCTAGACCCTCCAGAACACTGCTATTAAATGGTAAAATTTGTCCTTACCTGATAATTTTATTTCCATTAGTCCCAACAGATCAATCCAGAGATGAGTGGTTATGTCCCTCTACCAGCAGGTGGAGACAGAGAACGCCAGAGCTCTGCCATAAGGTATCCTGTGCAGCAGCCTCACTTTCAGTATGATTTATACCAAAGCAGTAAGGAAACCAGTATATCATGCATGAAACTCCTGCCTCTGTCACAAACAGGGAGAGAACCAGCGGCTCCATGGCCGGAGCGCGGTATAACTCCCATACCATCCTTCCATGGAGGAGACATCCAGGGGACATTGAACAACAGCTGTGAAAATTCGAACCTAAATGAAAAAAGAACATGTCCTTAACAAGAACAACCTAGGGCGGGGTCTCTGGATTGATCTGTTTGGACTAATGGAAAGAAAATTATCAGGTAAGGACTAATTTTACCTTCTATAGCGTCCCACAGATCAATCCAGAGACAAGTGGGATGTACGAAAGCAGTCCGCTAGTAGGGTGGGATCGCAGTGCCAGAACAGTCCTCAAGAGGCATTGCCACCACCAGTCCCCAGAAACAGGAACCAGAAAACGTGGGAAGTCCCAAAGAGCCGTTTGAATCACAAGATTGCGCCCGAACGTCTATCCAGTTCCAAGAGAAACAACCCCAATCACAGCCAAAAGAAAGAAGAACAGGCTCAACCATCAAGAGGAAAAAAGACTCCAGGACCAGACCAGGTACAAGGCCTCCCAACCAAAACATGAGGAAAGCCAACACCTGGAGAGGAAGGACATTCCTACTGAGATAAAACTACTGGAGTCCCAACGAAAGGAAAAAGAAAAGCCCAAACTCTGACGCTAGAAAAAAATGAACCAGCCTACAAAGGAGCACAGTACAGCTGCCATTGACCTAGTAAAGTGCAACAAGGCTAGAGAGCCAGCGCCTGGACCATACTGAACCGAACAAACAACAGTCTGCCAGCAAGAGTCAAGTAGGGAACAGTGGCCAGAGCTGCATAGCAGGCCAAGGAGAAACAGCACCAGGTCTTAACAGACAGGAAGAATCCTACCCGCCACAGACGGAGAAAGACTTCAAAGCAGGGCCACTCAGCCTAACGTCCGCAATGAGACCTAGGCCCACTATCCAATGCCAGATTACTAGCCAGAGATAGCCACTACTGTGCAGTGCCGCGAGAAGGTTAGGAGCACCCGTAAGAGACAGACTAAGACCCAAAGACCACCACTGAACGAGCTGCGACAGGTCGAAAGGAATAATGGCTCAAAAGCCGGAGATGGAGCCAGTCTCAGATGCCAGAAAGAAGCTCTACGGAAAGGAACAATCCTCAACCGCTAAAGATGAGGAAGGCTATAGGCAGAGCAAAGCTCTCCTTCCAGAAAACATAGCAAGAAGGAACCTGCCAAAAAGAAAAAGGCTCAAGTATCAAAGAAAGCAACTGAACAATGTTCAAACTCCCGAAAAAGATTAAGGGTAGGCATTCTGAGATGGCGGTCCAAACGAGCCCCAGGGACAAAGCGCGGTTCGACCCCATGAGACAGTTCCAGAGCCGACCTCCACGGTGAAGAATAGACTCAACCTCCAAGATGGCGCAAGACTATGAATCCAGAGCGGAACCAATTCTGGTAGCCACCTGAACTCATCAAGGGAGCTACGCACCACCACAGGAGGTGGGGTGCAACCTGTAAATGCTGCCCAAGGCCTGATTTCATAAATGGGGCAAGTCTTGGCAGCCAGAAACAGAGTTAGGCCCGAGCCCTGCAGGGTGGTGAGGCCAAGAGGCGAGACAGAGGAAAGAGCGAATAAAGCACAACAGGCAAAGCCAGAACGAAAACTCACCACCTGTAACGGAGCGAGGGTCCGTCCCCAGCAACAGAGCAAGGCTGAACCTCGCAATGCTCAAGCTCCAAGGCAAAACCAGGAAGACACCCAGAGACGTAGGAATGCCTGACGGCCAGAGACGAAACTAGGCTCGACATCCAGGGACGGAGCAACGTTCAATGTCCAGGGATGGAGCAAGGCCCGACATCAAGAGATAGAGCAAGGCCCAAGGTCCAGAGACAGAGCAAGGCTCGACGTCCAGAGACGGAACACCGGCCGATGATTACGAACTGGCAAGTCTCAAGATCTAGGAACGGAGCCAGGCCTGATGTGCAGGGACGGAGCCAGGCTCGACGTCCAGGGATGGAACAAAGCTCAACATTCAGAGACGGAGCAAAGCTTTACGTCCTGAGAAGGAGCGAGGCCCAACGAAGTGTAGAGACGGAGCAAGGTCCAAAGACATAGATGTAGCGACGACTAGCGACTAAAGAAGGATCGACGTCCCGAGACGGAGCAAAGCTCGATGCCTAGGGCCGGAGTAAGGACTGTCTGTAAAAAGTGAACCAGATTCGACGTCCAGAGACCGAGCCAGGTTTGATGTCTGGTGAACAGGTAAAAACATCCCATCCAAAGACATAGCCAGGCTCGATGCCCAGAGATGTAACTAAGCTCGAGTTCCAGCAAAGGAATTAAGCATGACAGCCATAAAGAAATAGTGGCCAACCACGAAAGACTGAACAAGGCTTACCAGTATGCCACTAAGAAACGAAAACAAAGTATGTCGTCAAGTCAGCTAGAAGGAATCTGTCTGCTACCATGCCACATGTTGAAATATTGCCAAAAAGTCTCCTGGAATACAAAAAAAAAAAAGGCACTACAGGGGTAACATATACCAAACAGGAAACTACTCCACCATGGGGAGTGCTGTACTGTTTGATCAAGTCTGCAAGGGTGATAGCCATAGAATGGAATATGCTGCCACTACCCAGGTTACCAAAGTGCTGGGAAACAGAGCTAAGCAAATGCCACAATACACCCCTAAGAATGCCACCAAATCACTGTGGAAAGTGTACCTTCAGATCACAGTCTGTAAGAAACTAGCAGCCACGTGCCAGAAGGTGCTACTAGCTATCAAAGTACTTCCCTTAAGGAAGCAAAATAGAGAGAAAACATTGCCAAGGCACCATGCAAGATCCAGGGTGGATAGCCGGAAGTTAGGAAGGAAAAGATGCCAATACCTGAACTCCCAAACAGAATTAGGATTGTGAGCCCATACAGCCCAAAATGGACCGATGTCCAAAGAATAAGGCCGGACCGACACCAAAACATAAATAAATTATGCCAGACCAGGAAAGTCAGCCACCCTGCAGACTGCAGCAAATTCCAGAGGAAATTGCTGGAAGTGTAACCCAAGGAGCTAAGTGCCACAGGGAGCTAGCGTTACAACAACAAAATAAAAATCTAGAATGAACTCTGTTCCAGATTTCTTTCTTATATATATATCTATATATCTATATCTATATATCTATATAAAAGGCAACACCAACGTTCTATGAAGCCTCCAGCCGGAAGTGTGAAGGGGCGAGATATCCGGTTTCCCTATGAGTGTCTGCCCCGTCCTCTCTGTAACACAGTCAGTGAAGGAAAACAGCAGAGCACGAAATCAAATCGCTGGCTCTGTAACAGTGAAGGACTCAGAGGGGGGAGGGGAGAGAGGGCAGGGACACACACACTCCCACATGCACACAGAAGAAAACATTGCTAGCCCCCGTTTCATTTGCATCAGAAACGGGGCTTTTTTACTATCTCTCTATATAAAAGGCAACACCAACGTTCTATGAAGCCTCCAGCCGGAAGTGTGAAGGGGGCGAGATATCCGGTTTCCCTATGAGTGTCTGCCCCGTCCTCTCTGTAACACAGTCAGTGAAGGAAAACAGCAGAGCACGAAATCAAATCGCTGGCTCTGTAACAGTGAAGGACTCAGAGGGGGGAGGGGAGAGAGGGCAGGGACACACACACTCCCACATGCACACAGAAGAAAACATTGCTAGCCCCCGTTTCATTTGCATCAGAAACGGGGCTTTTTTACTAGTATATATATATATATATATAGAAACTGGCAATAAGCCTGAAGATACAGAAAACTATCAAGAAAAGACTCAGCAACAGAGGAAGCCGTAGACCAAGTCTAGAGCAGAAGACAAACCAACCCTCTGTCTCAGGAGATCCATGGAGAAGCCTGTGCTCCTTCCATCAACCGGGAAAGAAGGGAGCCGGATGAGCCTACAAAGGGCTGCAAACCTAAGGGGAGCCACGTTCTTTTTTTTTTTTTTTTTTTTTTAACTCTGCTACTAAAAAGAAAGTGCAGAATGCCTCTCTGAGCCTGGCCAGGCCAAAATTCCAAGGGTAGGGTTTCCCATATAAAGGCCTAAGAGAAACATGGGTCACAGAAGAATCCAAATTAGAACCAACCCCAGAAAAAACTCAGCGACCGACAAGCCCAACAGACAAACTAGATGTGGTTGAATTTTTTTTTTTTTTTAATGTGACTAAAGAAATCCCCCAACAAGGTGCAGCAGCAAGGAGAGATACTAAATATCCCTATTTCAGCAATAACTTAGGGCCGAAAGGAAGGGTATAAACGACTAGCCGTTAAGCCCGTAAAAATGGGTGAGATTTCCAGCTACCCTCCTCACTGCCGCTCCCTTCCCCCTCCATGCCAGGCCCCCTGCAGTGACCTGACAGCGCCTCTCACCTCCGTGTGAAAGCGCTGCAGGCAGCAGCAGATCGCTCGATCTGCAGGGGGCCCGATACGGAGGAGGGCGGGAGCGGCGGCGGGGATGGGGGGGAGGGTGGAGGTTGGTGCGCGCGATGTTCGTTTCCAGGCGGGGGGCAGTGGAGAATCGCTGGGTGGCAGGAGGGGGGCAGGGGACACAGGAGAATTGCTGGGTGGCTGGAGGGGGGCAGGGGAGATAGGAGAATCGCTGGGTGGCTGGAGGGGGTGCAAGGGAAAAAGGAGAATCACTGGGTGGCTGGAGGGGTGGCAAGGAAAAAGGAGAATCGCTGGGTGGCTGGAGGGGGGGCAGGGGACACTGGAGAATCGCTGGGTGGCTGGAGGGGGGCAGGGGAGATAGGACATTCTCTGGGTGGCTGGAGGGGGAGGCAGGGGAGAGTGGAGAATCGCTGGGTGGATGGAGGGGGGCAGGGGAGATAGGACATTCGCTGGGTGGCTGGAGGGGGGCAGGGGAGAGTGGAGAATCGCTGGGTGGCTGGAGGGGGCAGGGGACACAGGAGAATTGCTGGGTGGCAGGAGGGGGGCAGGGGAGAGTGGAGAATCGCTGGGTGGCTGGAGGGGGGCAGGGGACACAGGAGAATCGCTGGGTGGCTGGAGGGGAGCAGGGGAGATAGGACATTCACTGGGTGGCTGGAGGGGGGCAGGGGAGATAGGAGAATCGCTGGGTGGCTGGAGGGGGTGCTAGGGGAAAAAGGAGAATCGCTGGGTGGCTGGGGAGAGTGGAGAATCACTGGGTGGCTGGAGGGGGGCAGGGAACAGAGGAGACTCGCTGGGTGGCTGGAGGGAGGGGGCAAGGGAAAAAGTAGAATCGCTAGGTGGATGGAGGGGGAGCAGGGGAGAGAGGAGAATCGCTGGGTGGGGGCAGGGGAGAGAGGAGAATCACTGGGTGGCTGGAGGGGGGGCAGGGGACACAGGAGAATCGCTGGGTGGCTGGAGGGGGGGGCAGGGGACACAGGAGAATCGCTGGGTGGCTGGAGGGGAGCAGGTTAGAATGGAGAATTGCTGGGTGGCAGGAGGGGGGCGGGGGACACAGGAGAATTGCTGGGTGGCTGGAGGGGGGCAGGGGAGAGTGGAGAATCGCTGGGTGGCAGGATGTGGGCAGGGGACACAGGAGAATTGCTGGGTGGCTGGAGGGGGGCAGGGGAGAGTGGAGAATCGCTGGGTGGCTGGAGGGGGCAGGGAACAGAGGAGACTCGCTGGGTGGCTGGAGGGAGGGGGCAAGGGAAAAAGTAGAATCGCTAGGTGGATGGAGGGGGAGCAGGGGAGAGAGGAGAATCGCTGGGTGGCTGGATGGGGGCAGGGGACACAGGAGAATCGCTGGGTGGCTGGAGGGGAGCAGGTTAGAATGGAGAATTGCTGGGTGGCAGGAGGGGGGCGGGGGACACAGGAGAATTGCTGGGTGGCTGGAGGGGGGCAGGGGAGAGTGGAGAATCACTGGGTGGCAGGATGTGGGCAGGGGACACAGGAGAATTGCTGGGTGGCTGGAGGGGGGCAGGGGAGAGTGGAGAATTACTGGGTGGCAGGAGGGGGGCGGGGGACACAGGAGAATTGCTGGGTGGCTGGAGGGGGGCAGGGGAGAGTGGAGAATCACTGGGTGGCAGGATGTGGGCAGGGGACACAGGAGAATTGCTGGGTGGCTGGAGGGGGGCAGGGGAGAGTGGAGAATTACTGGGTGGCAGGAGGGGGGCAGGGGACACAGGAGAATTGCTGGGTGGCTGGAGGGGGACAGGGGAGAGTGGAGAATCGCTGGGTGGCAGGAGGGGGGACAGAGGAGACGCACTCGCACCCAGCAGTCTCAATCTCTCTCTGTCACACACTCGCACATTCACTCTAGCCCTCTCTCTCAAACATACACACTCCGAGGAAAACCTTGCTAGCGCCCGTTTCATTTGTGTCAGAAACGGGCCTGTTTTACTAGTAAATAAATAAAGAGCACAAGAAGACTGCAGCTCCTCGGTGTATTTTCTTCCAAGAAAGGCATGCACATTTCTTATAGCTTTGGTATAGCATAGATTAGACAGCATCGGTCTCGTACCTCTCTGATCAGCTTCTGTTCCCCCAACCCGCCGCCGTCGCAGCCGCAGCGACCGTCACCAAGTAAACAAATGCAATCCACAGAGGCAGCGCGGCCCGCGCAGCCCCGTCTGCTGCTCGCGGAGGGGAGGAGGACCCTCGTCTCCTTGACAACCTGGCATACCTGCTCAAACCCTCGCGCCTCCTGTCGCGCCACGCGCCAGACGGCCAATCGGAGCTTTGACAAGAGGCAGGTCTTTTCATCACAGACCAATCGGTGCCTGGAGACGTTAAGGGACGCCAGGATGGAGGACAGAAGCGGGAAGCTGTAACTCTGGCGGAGATGTAAGGAGCTGGATAAAGTTTGGTGGTCTGGGTTTTATTTTCGCACTGCACAGGACATTTCTTAGGACATGTTTCCTATTCCTAGCTATTCGGAAAACAAAATACGCTTAGTGTTCCGCTTAATAATAGCCCCCGAGACCTAACTGTATACACAGTCAAATTTCGCGGGCATGTGGGAATACTCTTCATTCTATCGCGAGACTATCGCGTAGCACCTCTCGCCCACAGGCTGAGCTCAAGGAGGTTAGATTGAGACAGGAGGCCATAGAGCCCATGATATAGGTTGAAGCCAGTAGGCGGAGTCGCAAGTACACCCAAAACAATAGCAAACGCGAAAGCAATAAAACATTAGAAATAATGGACTGCCTATGCGTGGTCCATCTGTAAAAAATCAAAAGCTATTCCAGTCAGTGCCTTAAAAAGTGGAGGACAAAATTGTTTTTTTTACGTGACAGCTTTTTTTTATTTATTTGAAAAGTTCCCATATGAAATAGATATAAATGTAATGAAATCAAAACTGAATATCACTAACACAGCTTCAAAAGTTATTATAGCAGGTGGAGACAGCACTAATAAAGGCTATATATTGTGCACCATATACCATAGACTACCTGAGCCGGTACGGCAAGCTCCATCTCTGGAAGTCTTCAAATCTAGGCTAAAGGCCCATGTTTTTGATGCTTCTTTTAACTCCTAACCCTTACTCACTTGTTCAGTATCCATCTTTTATCTTTCCCACCTTAGTAATTCACTTATTCCTTATTTACCCTTTTTTAGATTGTAAGCTCTTTCGAGCAGGGACTGTCTCTTCATGTCCAGTGCTGCATATGTCTAGTAGCGCTATAGAAATAAGAAGTAGTAGTAATTTTTCTACACTGTTCTATACAGTGCATTCATACATGGCCACATTTCAGTGGGGATATCCTGTTTACTGATAGGTTCATCTTAACTGCTGTAATCTGCCTTTGGAAGTTTGTTGGAAGTAAAATTAAACTCTCCTTTCATTGAGGCACACGGAATAGCACCTTCACTTTGTCTCTTTTGTACAAATGGATTATTGGGGGGGGGGGGGGGGGGGGGGGTAGCATGTTTCAGGGACAAGTGGATTTCATAAGTCAAAATAATAAAAATAAATATTTTCTTTAATGGAGATCTCTCATTTGTTTAAACATAACTAAATGGGCTATAAACCCCTAATGCAGTCCCTTGGTTTTCTTATATTTTGTCCTTGTGCTGACTTATACTGTGCCAAAACTGGAAATACAGTTGAGACAGAATAAAGAGAATTCAGTAACATCCAAAACTTATTAACATAATAATTGTGTTTTCATTTGGGTAATAACTGAGAAAATGTTGTTAACTGACTGACGAATATATATATATCAGAACTGGAAAATGTTGTCACATTTACACTGACTCTGGACTTCTGCATGAAGGTAGCTTTGCCTTCATTATTTAATATCTTTTAATAGTAGTAATAAACAATATTAAGTGCATTTTTATAATATACCATTGCTTTCCACAAAACAAAAGGAGCAGGTTCCCACAAACCATCTTTCTCTTTTGACCTAGGCACAGGAAAAAAAAAGATTTTAAATGTTCCCAGGTTTCAACCTAATTCGTGTTTAAGGTGGGATATAAGTAAGTAAATAAATAAATAAAAACTCAGAATGTTGAGCGCCCGATTCTTATAACATGATGTCTGTTTTAGTGGCCCTTTACCAGGAGAAAAAAAAATCTCTGCACGAATACGGTGTCCCATAACCAGCCTCTCCAAATGACACACTAATTACGATTTATAATAAACTACTATTCCCCCTATGAAAAGTTATTCCATTATACCTCCTCTGTATACATCCGTATACTGCAGAAGCCGGCATGTTTGAAAATGTAAGTGAGATTAAATAAAAATGCTGTCAACAATAAAGAACGACGACATTGGATGTAGTAGTTCATAGGTTTGCTTGCTTTGTTTCGCGGGGAAAGGGATACAAAGAGGCATATTTTCAAAGCACTTAGCCTTCCAAAGTTCCATAGAAACCTATGGAACTTTGGAAGGCTAAGTGCTTTGAAAATATGCCTCAAACTAACCTAAGTGGCTTCAATTTTTTGACGTCATGCCTTCTGTTCTCAATCAAACTTTTCGTGGTTGTTAAAGTACTCCGAGTGCGTTGTTGATTGGCTGGTGGAGCCGTCAGTACTGTGTCCTTTAGTTAGAAGGGAGCAGGCTGGGGTTTGTGCAAAGTATGTAAGTATGTTCATGAAAATCGATAGCTTTACAGATGAGAAAAAGCGAACTTGTAAAAAGTGGCAGCGCTTCCAGCTAGGTACTGGGGTCACGAGGGGTTTGTAGCTTCTCAGTCGTGAGGATGACAGCTTGCGGTTA
Source organism: Microcaecilia unicolor (assembly GCF_901765095.1). Taxonomy (NCBI): domain Eukaryota; kingdom Metazoa; phylum Chordata; class Amphibia; order Gymnophiona; family Siphonopidae; genus Microcaecilia; species Microcaecilia unicolor. Next base: position 27,007,028 of record NC_044032.1, on the reverse strand, counting down.
GTAACGAATTAGTTATTCCTAGACTGGTCTTCTGTATCCAGGGCAGGGTTAGCTTTTCGGTAGGTTCTATGCAAGCAAGCACATTGGGCTTCCTACTGCAGTATTTATTGTAATAGTCTATAAAATATTTGGAACGGTCTTGTTCAGGGTATCTGGTTAAACTATTTGCATTCCCACTATCTCCTTCTTCAAGATCAGAAGACTCCTGCCTTCTCTACTTCAGTAGTGAGTGTTAAATACAAGAAGTCTGTATATGTAGACTTATCATTTCTTTATCAGGCTGTTGTTAAAATCTAGTCTTCTCTCCCTTTTTTATAGAGAAAAATGCCAACATACTTGAGTCTTGTAGCGCTATAGAAATGATAAGTAGTAGTAGTTTTTGTAAGAATTTGAAGACTTACTTGTTTCAGAAGTATTATTGTATTTCATTTTTTTTTATTGTAACCCACTTTGAACCACCTAGGTGGGAGTTAGTGGGGATATAAGACCCATATCACATCATATACTCAGGGCCGCCGAGGGGGGCAAAATTCCCCAGGCCCGGGCCTCCAAGGGGGGCCTAGCGCCGGGGTCTCTCTGTCTCTCTCCCCCCTGCTCCTGACGGGACCCGAGTGATCGCGTCCCGACAGGAGGAGAGAGAAAACTCCGGCGCCGGACCCCCCTTAGAGGCTGGGGAGAACCTGGAGCTTCCTCTAGCGCTGCTTTTCTGCCCATTGCTGAGAAGCTGCTTTTCCTCTCAGGTGCGCATTCTCAGTTTTGAAACCGAGCATGCCCGGAGAGGAAAAGCAGCCACAGGGCCAGGCAGAGCTGGAGGAAGATGTCTTCTGCTTGCGGGGCATCAGGATCCCTGCCAACCAAGGTATTTAGGCAGCGGCAGCGATTGGGGGTGGGGGGGTGGGGGGTGGCCCTGCCCTGGTGGTGGTGGTGGTGGCGGCCCTGTCCTAGGTCAGTCTCTCGGCGGCCCTGGATATACTTATATTAACTCCCACAAACAGGATCTGTATGGCACAGAGGAAGCAGAAGGTAAGAAGCAGCTGCTCGCTGACTCCTACGTCCAGAGGACAGCCACAAGAGGTGGTGGGGAGAATAGACAGATCTCTACAGACAGCGGTGGCTGTGGTTCTGTCAACCCAACATACACTTTTCTTTCTGCAGCATATGACTTAGGGCAGAATCGCATACAGTTCAAACTCCTCTTATTGACCTAAAAGTGCATTCACTGTGCAGCTCCTCAGTACCTCTCCACTCTCATCTCTCCCTACATTCCTCCCCGTGAACTCCGTTCACTGGGTAAATCTCTCTTATCTGCACCCTTCTCTTCCACTGCTAACTCCAGACTCCGTTCCTTTTATCTTGCTGCACCATATGCCTGGAATAGACTTCCTGAGCCAGTACATCAAGCTCCATCTCTGGCTGTCTTCAAATCTAAGCTAAAAGCCCACCTTTTTGATGCTGCTTTTAACTCCTAACCCTTATTCACTTGTTCAGAACCCTTATTTTATCATCCTCACCTTAATATTCCCTTATCACTTGTTTGTCCTGTTTGTCCTAATTAGATTGTAAGCTCTGTCAAGCAGGGACTGTCTCTTCATGTTCAAGTGTACAGCGCTGCGTACGTCTAGTAGCGCTATAGAAATGATAAGTAGTAGAGCCATTGAAGTTATTTGAGAGAGCCTATCCTAAGCATTTGAGCCCTAGGCATGTACTCTACCTAGTTTGCCTTAATATTGTCCTGTTTGCCTCTTGTCCTTTGCGGCCTTATACAGTAGTTGCTCAAGGTGTCATATTCAGGTACTCTAAAGGATTACTGTCTGAGGGCCCCTTTTACTAAGCTGCACCAACGTCAGGCTCACCAGTCTATAATTTCCCGGATCTCCTCTGGAACCTTTTTTTTTTTAGGATTCAATTTGTTTATTAATTTTTCACATAAACAAGGATACACTTGTTTTGAAATACAGCCATAACACATTATTTGAGAAACAATAACAACATTCAAAATTAAATCATCAAAGAAAGTAATAACATACTTCCTAAACATAAATTTCTTCTTTTAATCATAAGTAGAGGAGTGCGGTAGCCGTGTTAGTCCACTCTTAAGGTTATCAATAGAAATCAAACAAAATAAAACATGGAAAAGAAAATAAGATGATACCTTTTTTATTGGACATAACTTAATACATTTCTTGATTAGCTTTCGAAGGTTGCCCTTCTTCCTCAGATCGGAAATAAGCAAATGTGCTAGCTGACAGCGTATATAAGTGAAAACATTCAAGCATTACTATGACAGTCTGACAGGGTGGGAGGATGGGGGTAGGTAGGAGGTATGCATGGGGACATCAAAGCATATCATTGATATTCTAACAGGATGGGTGTGGATAGGTGAGACTGTCATAGTAATGCTTGAACGTTTTCACTTATATACACTGTCAGCTAGCACATTTGCTTATTTCCGATCTGAGGAAGAAGGGCAACCTTCGAAAGCTAATCAAGAAATGTATTAAGTTATGTCCAATAAAAAAGGTATCATCTTATTTTCTTTTCCATGTTTTATTTTGTTTGATTTCTATTGATATTCTTTTAATCATGAATCAGTAAGCTTTCTTAGACCCCATTATATTGAGAAGGGCGATCAGAGTTAGGGAAGATTATTACAAAACTTTAATCAAAAGTAACTAAGGCGGCATAAGTTCTCCCATAATATTCTTTTTTTTTTTTTCAAATTTTTCATTATACAATATTCAATCAATCTTGAATATTACACGATACATGCAATAATTCCTTCTTTAATTACAAAATCATACTTCTAAGAAACAAATAACAGCTATCGACCACAAATGAGTGTAATTGACCCAAGAGGAAAAATATATATAATTATAAGCTAATATAACAAAGCTCAATCAATTATACTTATCCAAAGATTGCGTCATATTCAGAATGACCTATTCCAGGCTGCTATACCGTGTTACATTCGGGTCTTAATTCTCACAATCACATCCTCTTTGCTTTTCAAAAAATCCTCAAATTGATTGGGTTCAAAAAACTGAAATTGCTTTGTTTGGTATAGAATCCTGCAAACACAAGGGTACTTCAGTTGAAAATTTGCACCAAGTGCTACTACCCTTAAACGCAGTAACAAAAATAACTTACGTCTCTTCTGGGTTTCCCTGGATAAATCCGGGAAAACCCTTACTTTTGAACCCAAAAATAAAGAATTGAGATGTCTCAAGGACAGCCTAAGCACAGCATCTCTATCTATCTCCAGAGCAAATGTCACCAGCAAAGTTGTCCTTTGCGTGACCACTTCTAGAGAAGATTCTAGGAACTCAGTCAGATTCATTCCACCTGAAGGATTTAAATTATCTGGTACTTTACCAGTACTCTGTAAATAATAAGCTCTTGTAATAGGTGGTAATGAACTATCAGACATTCCCAGAACTTCCACTAGATATTTCTTAACCATCTGTACTGGAGTAATAAGTGGCGATTTTGGAAAGTTTATAATACGCAGGTTAAGTCTCTTCGATTGATTCTCCAATTACTCCAAGCGCTTAGAGGCAAACCCCTCTCCTTAATCAAAGATTGTTCCACAAGTTCCATTTTTGCAAATTTTTCAGACAGGGTTTTTACCTCCGTAGCTTGGTAATCATTAATTTGTAATTTTTTTAATGCAGTCTCGGCTATAACCTTGATAATTTCAGTATTCTTTGATATCAAAGTCTGTAAGGCAGAGAGAGTGGAGGAATTCAGTTCCCAAAGTGACTCTAACGTCACTACAGCAGGTTTTTCTTTCCCCTCAAAAACCAGTTGAGGTGCTCTAGCAGTTTGTTCCAGGATACTCACAATTGTAGTAGAAACTACAGGAGCAGAACTACCCTCTGGTATATTCAAGCTGGCAGCATTTGTTCCGGCTTCGTGTAGGTTCCCTCCCTGAATGCTCTCTTCTCCCATCGGGGTTGGAACAGCAGGACTCATCACGAAGCTCTCCCTTCCTGGTTGAGGGGGCGCTGCACGTAGAACAGGGCTCAGGGAAGCCCCGTTGACACTGTCGGCCAGCTCTGATACGCTGGCTCCAGCAGCAGGAGTAGATGTCACATCTGAACCGGAGGCAATTCCAAACCGCTCGAGCGTCGACTGTTGGAGCGGGGGTTTGTTTCCAGGGAGAGAGGGAGTCTCCCTGACCTTCCCCCGTCTCTTACCCATCCCAAACGGCAGGTAAGGCTCTCTTTCCAGTGTCTGCTAGAGCTAGATCGTAACGCGTCCGCTGACGCCAATCAAACCGCGGCCATCTTGGATCCGTCACCACCTGATTCTCATAACATGGTGTCTGTTTCTCTCCCATAATATTCTAACTACTACAGTTGTTTAGAATCAAGAAATGATTTTAAGACTATCTGGTGAATAAAAGGTGTATTTAACCTGGCCCAATCTAGCAAGACATTTACAAGGATAGGCAAGAAAAAACATCCCTCCTATCTCAAGCGTTCTTTTTTTTTTAATGCCAAGAAGGCTTTCCTTCTCTGTTGGGTCGATTTTGTAACGTCAGGGGAAATCTGCACCTTTACTCCACCAAAACAGGTTTGTAAATTCCTAAAATACATTTTCATAATATTATTCAAATCCTGTTCAAAAATTAAGGAAACAATCAAAGTTGACCTTTGCGTAGTCTCAACTACAGTTTGTTCCAATATAGCTGATATATCATCAAGATCTAAATTACTGTCATGCTCATTTTCAAAGCACTTAGCCTCCCAAAGTTCCATAGAAACCTATGGAACTTAGCCTCCCAAAGTGCTTTGAAATATGTATTTGTGCGATACATCTTGTTTTTTTCCCAGTTCTCCCTTAGAAGTTGAAATATAATATAATTTATTTAGAGGGGGGTATTGCATTCAGGGGAATTTTCAGAACTTCATTGAGGTATTTTTTGAATAAGTCATGTGGGTTAATTCCAGGGAGTTGAGGAAAGTTCAATAGTCGCAAATTAAGTCTTCTATTAAAATTTTCAATTTGTTCCACTCTTCTTCGAATCTCAAGATTATCTTTTATCACTCCACTTTTAAATTCTTGAATAGAATCTACTTTCTGCTGAAGAGCAGTTACTTTCTCAGCTATTTCCCCTTTAATCAGGTCTATCTTTGAGTTCAAATCTTGAAATTTTTTATCGAAAGTGCTGACTTCTCCTGAGGTCTGTTGTAACGTCACATCCATTTTATTCAGCATTGTCCATATCATAGCTAGATTTACCTCCTGCGTTCGTCCTGAGGCTCCTGCCTTTGCTCCCGGCGTCTGCTCTAATGTCTCCCGACCCTCACTGGGAACCTTGCCCGCAACACTTCCGGTAGGGAGGCGCTCCTCATCGGGCTTCGCTACTGACGCCGGACACGGAGGTTTCATAGTTAACGGTGGAGAGAGAGATATTTCCTCTCCCGGCAGGGTCCCCGCTTCCCCAGAGATCCCCGCTATGGGATCCATACCTCCAATAGGTTGGGAGACTGGCGCGAAGAAACGTTCGAGGCCTGCTTGGATCGTCGAGGGAGTCGAGGTAGGTGGGGGAACTATCTGCATCACCCCCTTTCTTTTGGTGTGCGGCATTTTAGCGCAGGAAAATTTGTATTTCCAAGTCAGGTTTCAGAGCGACTCTTCACACAACTTGTAACGCCGCCATCTTGGATCGTCTCCCCTCTGGAATCTTTTTTAAAAATTGGCGTTACATTGGCCATCCTCCAATCTTCCGGTACCATGCTCGATTTTAAAGATAAATTACATATTACTAAGAATAGTTCTGCAAGTTTATTTTTCAATTCTGTCAGTACTCTGAGATGAGTACCGTCCGATCCAGCAGATTTGCTACTCTTCAATTTGTCAAATTGCCCCATTACATCCTCCAGGTTTATAGAGATTTCATTCAGTTTCTCCAACTCGTCAGCTTTGAATACCATCAAGCTCATTTTCAAAGCACTTAGCCTCCCAAAGTTCCATAGAAACCTATGGAACTTAGCCTCCCAAAGTGCTTTGAAAATATGCCTACATGTCTGGCACAGGTATCTCTCCCAAATCTTCCTCGGTGAAGACTGAAGTAAAGAATTCATTTAATCTCTCCGCTAAGGCTTTGTCTTCCCTGATTGCCCCCTTTACCCCTCTGTCATCTAGGTGTCCAACCGATTCTTTTGCCAGTTTCTTGCATTTAATATACAGTACCTAAAAAAAAATTTTCTATGTGTTTTTGCCTCCAACGCAATCTTTTTTTCAAAGTCCTTCTGTGCCTTCCTTATCAGCGCTTTGCATTTGACTTGACATTCCTTATGCTGTTTCTTATTATTTTCAGGTGGTTCATTCTTCCATTTTCTGAAGGATTTTCTTTTAGCTCTAATAGATTCCTTCACCTCACTTTTTAACCAAGCCAGCTGTAGTTTGGTCTTTCTTCCTCCTTTTTTAATACACAGAATATAATTGGCATGGGCTTCTAGGATGGTATTTTTGAACAGCATCCACGCCTGATGTAAATTTTTGACCCTTGCAGCTGCTCCTCTTTTTTTCACCGTGCTTCTCATTTTATCATAATTTCCTTTTTGAAAGTTAGATGCTAACGTATTGGATTTCCTGTTTATACTTACTCCAAAGCTAATACCAAATCTGATTGTGATCACTGTTATCAAGCGGCTCCAGCACCATTACCTCCCACACCAGATCATGCGCTCCACCATAGACGGTCGGTAGCCCAACTGTTTGGGGAGGCTAAAGGGGGCGGAGCTTACCTCCATACGCTCCGTGGCAGCGACGTCAATGAAGAAAAAGACTACAGGCTCGCCGCCAGCTTCTCCCTTCTCTCTGCACACAGTGTCCCGTGATGCATTTCCTGTTTCCGCGAGAGCAGAGAGAAGGGAGAAGCTGGCGGCGAGCCTGTAGTCTTTTTCTTCATTGACGTCGCTGCCACGGAAATAAAAGATGAAAATACGCCGGGTGGGAGGGTGGGCTGCACCACAAGCGGAAGTCGAAGATTGGGCTGGGGAGGCTTAGCCTCCCCAAGCCTCTTATACGGGGCGCCTATGCGCTCCACTAAGAACTAGGTCTTGAATTTTTCCTTCTCTTGTTGGCTCCTGTACCAGCTGCTCTATAAAGCAGTCCTTGATTTCGTCAAGGAATTTTACCTCCCTAGTGTACCCTGATGTTACATTTACCCAGTCAGTATCGGGGTAATTGAAATTGCCCAGTATTATTGTTTTGCCCAGTTTGTTAGCCTCCATAATTTCCAATAACATTTCTACATCTGTCTGTCCATCCTGGCCAGGTGGATGGTAGTACACTCCTATCACTATCCTTTTCCCCTTTACACATGGGATTTGAATCCATAGTGATTCCAAGAAGTGTTTTGTTTCCTGCAGAATTTTCAATCTATTTGATTCAAGGCTCTCCTTAACATACAGTGCTACCCCGCCACCAATTCGATCCACCCTATCACTGCTATATAATTTGTACCTCGGTATGGCAGTGTCCCACTGGTTATCCTCCTTCCACCAGGTCTCGGAGATGCCTATTATATCTCATTTTTCTTTTAGTGCAATATATTCTAACTCTCCCATCTTATTTCTTAGGCTTCTGGCATTCGCATATAGACATTTCAAACTGTGTTTCTTGTTCCTATTTACATCATGCTCAGTACTTGACAGTATTAATTTGCAATCTTTTGTCTGATTTTTATTTAAAGGACACCTGATCTACTATGGTCTCTTTTGCAACCTCACTATCGGGATGCCCTATCTTCCCTGTTTTGGTGATATCTTTGAAAGATGCATTATTCCGAACCATGCGCTTTTGAGCGACTGTTGGCCTTCCCCCAGGTTCTAGTTTAAAAGCTGCTCTATCTCCTTTTTAAATGCCGATGCCAGCAGCCTGGTCCCACCCTGATTAAGGTGGAGTCCATCCTTCAGGATTAGGCTCCTCCTTCCCCAGAATGTTGCCCAGTTCCTTACAAATCTAAAACCCTTCTCCCTGCACCATCACCTCATCCACGCATTGAGACTCCAGAGCTCTGCCTATCTCTTGGGCCCTGCATGTGGAACTGGTAGCACTTTGGAAAATGCTGTCACGTCTGTGGCCGTGACCACCCTCAGCCTTACCTTCTTTCTGGGGGTCAGCAGCTCTGCTGGCTTCTGTCTGTGTTTGTGTTAGTCCTGTCTCTGTCCTGGTGTGCTGGCTGCTTCCAGCATGAACCTGGTTGCTTCACTAGACCTCACCTGTGTGGGCTATGTCTCTCTAGGGAGCCAGCATCTAAGATGGCTGCCACCGGCTCTGTGCCAGCTTCCAAGATGGCTCCTGCTTGTCTTTCCTGTGGGCTCACTTCCTATGTGTGTCAAGCCTCTCTTTGGGGTCAGTGTACTTCCTGCTTCTGTCCTACTGCTGGTGACTCATCAGTGAGAGCCTTCATAAGGAAGTGCTGGGCTTGCAGTCAGTGCCTTTGCATAAGTGTTATGCTCTTAGGCCAGGTCAGATTAGTAAGTGTCTGCTGCACTACTGCTTAGCCTCTCTCTGGGTTCCAGCCCAGCTTCTTTCTGTGTCTGTGTCTCTGTTGTCCTTCCGTGGGGGGTCTTCCCTGCCACTGTCTGTCTGTGGACTGCGGTCCTTCCTGGCTTACCCTGAGTTGGGGTAAAGCTTCTGTCAGTGGACTGCGGGTCCTTCCTGGCTTACCCTGTGTTTGGGGTGAAGCCTCTGTTCCAGGCTTATCCTGTATTGGGGTGAAGCCTCTGTTCCAGGCTTATCCTGTATTGGGGTGAAGCCTCTGTTCCTGGCTTACCCTGGTTGGGGTGAAGCCTTTGTCCGGGTTTGTTCTCTGTCTGTATGCGAAGCCTCAGCCTTTGTTAGTTCCCCAGTCAGTGTGTGGAACGGCTGTGGCTTCAGACCCTTGGTCTGTTCTTCCTGGTTACTCTGTTTGCTGTGCTGCCTGCCCAAGTCCCTTGGCCTGTTATTCCTGGTTTGCTCTCTTTACCTTGAGTCCTGCCTTGCCTAGCCTGTGTGCCTACCCTGCTTGTATATCCTGTGTGTATATTCTGATTCCTGTATCTGTCTAGCTAGTGTGTAGTTCCTGGGTGATTATTCCTGTTTCCTGTCTCCTCCTAGCTAGAGGGTTTTCCCTGTGGGTATTCCCGGATCCCCGTTCTGCCTAGTGTGTATGCTGCCCTAGTCCTTGCTTCTGTACGCCTTGTGTTCCTTGGTCTGTCTTCTGGGTCTTGCTAGTGGCTGTGCAGCAGCACACTGTCTGTGTTTAGTTCCTAGTCTAGTCTCCCTCGTGTTTCCTAGACCCGGGGTGGGTCCTCTGGATCTTCTGTTCCTGCCTTATCCTGCAAGTCCTGCCGGCCACCTGCACTTCGGAGCTCAACTCCGGAGGAACGGTGGCTAAATGCAGGTGAAGCTGTTCCTGTTTCGTCTGTTCTAGTTGCCTGCCTTGTACTACTCCAGTCCAGAGTTCCAGTACTGCTCTTCTGTTTTTCCAGTCCCGAGGTGGTCTTGCCTGCTGCTGCCGCTCCACGGCAGTGGCCCAAGGGCTCACGAACTCCAGTCCTGCCTCGAGGACCTGACAGAATGCCAAGGCCCTCGAGAACGCAACAAATGCTACCCTAGTGGTTCTGGATTTGAACTTTCTACCCAGGAGCTTAAATTTGGTTTACACCTCTCTCCCACATTTTCCTATGTCATTGGTACCCACATGTAGCAAGATAGGCGGCTGCTCCCCAGCACTATCTAAAATCTTATCTAGGTGACGCGTGAGGTCTGCCACCTTCACATCATGCAGGCAAGTGACCAGGCGATCCAGACATCCACCAGCCACCCAGCTATCTACATGCCTATTAATCGAATCACCAACTACAAGAGCCATCCTAACCCTTCTCACCTGGGCAGTAGCTCCTGGAGACACATCCTCGGTGCAAGAGGATATTGCATTCCCTGATGTGCTGGTCCTGTCAAGAGGATTACTTCCAGCTGGGTGATGCTGTCTTTTTAGGAGGCCTCCCTCCTCCAAGGCAGCACAGGAGCTGCCAGATTGGAGGTGGGACTTCTTTGCAGCATCCCTGTAGGCTTCCTCTGTTGCACAAGTGCTTCGCTGTTCAAGAGCATAAGAACATAACAGCCATACTGGGTCAAACCAATGGTCCATCTAGCCCAGTATCCTGCTTTCAGCAGTGGTCAATGCGGGTCACAAGTACCTGGTAGAAACCCAATTAGTAACACAGTTCCATGCTACCAATCCCAGGGCATGCAGTGGCTTCCCCATGTCCATCTCAATAACAGACTATGAACTTTTCCAAACCTTTTTTAAACCCAGATACGCTAACCACATTCTCCGTCAAAGAGTTTCAGAGCTTAACTATTCTTTGAGTGAAAAAAGGTTTCCTCCTATTTGTTTTAAAAGTATTTCCATGCAGTTTCATTGAGCGGCTCCTGGTCTTTGTAAGTTTTAAATGAGTAAAAAAATCGATTCACCGCCACCTGCTTCACACCACTCAGGATTTTGTAGACCGCAATCATATCCTCCCTCAGCCGTCTGTTTTCCAAGCTGACGAGCCCTAACCTCTTTAGCCTTTCCTCGTATGGGAGCAGTTCCATCCCCTCTACCATTTTGGTCGCTCTTCTTTGAATCTCTTCTAATTCCGCTATATCTTTTTATTTTTGAGATACGGTGACCAGAATTCGAACACAATACCGAAGATGAGGTCGCACCATGGAGTGATATAGAGGTATTATAATATTTTTTGGTCTTATTTTGCATCCCTCTTCTAATAGTTCCTAACATCCTGTTTGCTTTTTTTGGTCGCTGCTGCACACTGGGCAGATTTCAGCGTATTTTCTACAATGACTCCCAAAGTGGAGCTAGCATCAGATAACTATGGTTCTGTTTATTCTTCCAATGTGCATCACTTTGCATTTGTCCACATTAACTTTCATCTGCCATTTGGATGCCCAGTCTTCTAGTTTCCTAAGGTCTTCCTGCAATTGTTCACAATCCACATGCGTTTTGACATCTCTGAATAGTTTTGTGTCATCTGCACATTTAATCGCCTAGCTCATCCTTCCGATTTCCAGATCATTTATAAATATATTAGATTTCACTGGTCCCAGTATAGATCCCTGCGGCATTCCACTATTCACCCTCCTCCATTGAGAAAAATGGCCATTTAACCCTATCCTCTTTTTTTTGTCCAATAATTAATTCTGCAAGGCTTTGTTCTGTTTCTGTGAGTCTGACGTCCTGCACGTCAGACTCAGAAACAGAAGGAAGCCTTGCGCCGGAAGAAGAGGACCTCAGCTGGTGGGGGTCTGACATTGCTGCCTGGATGTCTCAACGCCACCTGAAATTAAATATGACCAAAACTGAGCTTCTCATTTTCCCCCCCAAACCCACCTCCCCGCTCCCCCCGTTTTCTATTTCTGTTGATGGCTCTCTCATTCTCCCTGTCTCCTCAGCTCGAAACCTTGGGGTCATCTTTGACTCTTCTCTCTCCTTCTCTGCTCATATCCAGCAGACCGGCAAGACCTGTCGTTTCTTTCTTTACAACATCCGTAAAATCCGCCCCTTTCTTTCCGAGCACTCTACCAAAACCCTCATCCACACCCTTGTCACCTCTCGTTTAGACTACTGCAATCTGCTTCTTGCTGGCCTCCCACTTAGTCACCTCTCCCCTCTCCAGTCGGTTCAAAACTCTGCTGCCCGTCTCATCTTCCGCCAGGGTCGCTTTACTCATACTACCCCTCTCCTCAAGACCCTTCACTGGCTCCCTATCCGTTTTCGCATCCTGTTCAAACTTCTTCTACTAACCTATAAATGTATTCACTCTGCTGCTCCCCAGTATCTCTCCACACTCGTCCTTCCCTACACCCCTTCCTGTGCACTCCGCTCCATGGATAAATCCTTCTTATCTGTTCCCTTCTCCACTACTGCCAACTCCAGACTTCGCGCCTTCTGTCTCGCTGCACCCTACGCCTGGAATAAACTTCCTGAGCCCCTACGTCTTGCCCCATCCTTGGCCACCTTTAAATCTAGACTGAAAGCCCACCTCTTTAACATTGCTTTTGACTCGTAACCACTTGTAACCACTCGCCTCCACCTACCCTCCTCTCTTCCTTCCCGTTCACATTAATTGATTTGATTTGCTTACTTTATTTATTTTTTGTCTATTAGATTGTAAGCTCTTTGAGCAGGGACTGTCCTTCTTCTATGTTTGTGCAGCGCTGCGTATGCCTTGTAGCGCTATAGAAATGCTAAATAGTAGTAGTAGTAGTAGTAGGGTTGGGGTCCCCCGCCAGCAAAGGTGGCCGACGGCAGGGGAGGGTCAGCAGGGGAGGGTTGGCGGTGGGAGGGAGGGTCGAGAGGGTTGGCAGCAGGGGGGTCCAGGGCCAAATCTACAGGGGCCCAGGCCCCCGTGGCCCCACGTAGTTACGCCACTGACTCAGTTGATAATATATGCACCGAGGGCAGTCTCATGTACCCAGTAATCATGTACATAGTTGACCCACAAATATAGTCTAGTAGGGTCTGGCGTCTTCCCTTCGCCTCTTCTGCGCAATCGTACTGTACCAGAACTTCTCTATATTCAGAAGTAACCTCTGTTCTGTTTTCCATCCAAGCTCCTTTAATAACTATGTAAGAACTCAGTAACGCTCAACCACATTGCCACATCCAGGAATTATACCAAAAGGAAAGCTTAGGATTGTTACTAGTGCGGCAGTTTGTCCAAAAAAACTCTTCACTCCACTGCCTTAGTTAGAGTTACAGTTCTGTTGTCGTGGGTAATATGAACTTTGGCAGGAAACTGAAAAGCAAACTTGATCCCTTTGGAATACAGCTGAGAACAATATGGCGCCAGCAGCTTGCGTTGCTCCGCCACATGAGCTGAGTAGTCCTGAAACAATAGCAAGCGAGATCCCTTATAATCCAGTGAACGCTGTTTTTTGTAAAGAGCTAAAAGCCGGGCTTTAATTGCGTAGTTAAGGAATCGCGCTACAACCGATCTCGGTTTGTTTGCATTCTGCTTACGGATCCCAATTCTGTGCACGTGTTCCACCTGTACAGGGCCTATATCAGATGGTAGACCCAAATTTGGAGGCAGTCATTTCTCAGTCAGGTCCATTAAATCAGAATCGGGAACATCCTCTGGGATACCAATAATACGTAGATTCTTTCTTCGTCCCCTGTTTTTCTGGTCCTCCACCTTATCTGACAGAGACCAAATCTGCTCCTCCAGTGCGCTTATTCAGCCTTCCATCGACGCCACCCGATCCTCCTGCCCAGATGTGCGTTCCTCAACATGCTGTATTCTTACCGCATGGTTAGCGACACAGTCTTTGATCTCCTCCATACCAGCATTTAGCTTCGCCAGCTTATCATCAAGTAGCTGAGAAGTTCCGCATAGAAACATGTACTGTGTCTTCTGAAAGTTCTTACTGCAAGCAAACGTGGGGCGGGCGACACCATTTTTTTTTACAGCAAGCGCTGCCTTCTCTCTACCTGGCTTCACAGATTTCGTTGGCATACCTGGGAATCTCCAGCCAAAAAGGTTGTTCTTTTTTCCCACACAGTAGTCCGCACTGTCTCTCTGCTATTTCGTGTTCTCACACCAAGGAAAAACAGCTTAAAGAAGTAAGGGCGAGGGGAGCTGAGCCAAAGATATCCACTCAGGCCATTACCATCACGTGACCCCCCCCCCCCCTGCTTTTCATGTTAATCAAACTCTATGTTTACATTCCTTTTCTGAAAAGGATTGTGGATAAGAATTTTCCTCTTTTCTTCTCCTTGATGTTAAGAGTTTTTACAGTATTTAGAGGTCACTAATGATTTTAGTAGGCGCTCGGTTTACATTTTCATTCTTCTCTTGGGACCCAAAAAAGGTTTATGTGCTTCTAAAGTGATTATAGTTCGTTGGTTAAAGTATACTCTCTCTTCAGCCTATTTGTTAGCAAGGAAAAGAACTCCCTTCCATCTTGAAGCTCATTCTACAAGGGTGCTATCTGCTTCCTTTGCAGAAGCCCATACAGCTTCTGTAGATGAAATTTGAAGGGCTACTTCATAGTCCACGTTTTATACATTTTCATTATCTTCTAGTTGTGGCAGCTAGGGCACAAGCTTTCTTTTGGAGCTTCTGTTCTTGCAGAAGGGTCATAACATTGCCTCCTAACTTGAGGACTACTTTTATACATCCCACAAGTATGGACTAATCCTTTGGAGACGGTAAGGAAGGAAAAACTAGTTCTCACCCAGTGGCGTTCCGACCCTAGCTGACACCCGGGGCGGATCGCCGATGCGCCCCCCCCCCCCCCCGGCGAAATGACACCCCCCCCGGGTGCACGCCGCTGGGGGGGGAGGGGGTGCCGCGGCGCACGCCTGTTGCTCTGTCTCAGTCCGATTTCGCAGTTCGCTTGTGTTCACTGCTCCCTCTGAGTCTGCCCCGGAACAGGAAGTAACCTGTTCCGGGGCAGACTCAGAGGGAGCAGTGAACACAAGCGAATTGCGAAATCAGACTGAGACAGGGCAACAGTTGCGCGCCGCAGCACCCCCCCCCCCCCGTGGCGTGCACCCAGGGCGGACCGCCCCCACCGCCCCCCCCCCCTTGGTATGCCACTATTCTCACCTGATAATTTTCTTTCTTTTAGTCTGAAAGGATTAGTCCAGATCTTGTTTTGTTTGGTTATTTGTTGATTTTCCTGTTTCTTAGGCACAAGGTTAGTGTTTGTTCTTCAGAGATTATAAAAATTTGTTAGAGGCAGGTGTTCTTTATTTTTTCCTATTAACTTCTTACTGCTTGGCTATCTGAATACCGAATTAAACCTAGTGCACAGCAGCTTTATGTGGAATTTGCTCTCTATCTCCACCTGCTGGTAGATGGTGGGCACAACTCACAAGTATGGACTAATTCTTTGGGACTAAAGGAAAGAAAATTATCGGGTAAGAACTAATTTTTCCTTGATATACCAACCTTCTTGGGATACAAATCTGTGGCTTACAAAAAAAAAAAAAAAAAATTCTACATAAAATCTAAACCAAAGAGAAAAGATCAGAGAAGGGAAGAGAAGAAGGAAAAGAGTTCCCAGCAGCAGCAACCAGTAGTTCATTTCTGGGCCTGTGAACCAGTCACGAGGAAATATAGGTGAAAAAAATATGTTTTTAGGCCTACCTGAAATTTCTTAAAATTAGTCTGTAAAATATAGAGCATGAGCCTTCCAAAGAGAAGGAGCAAGGAAAAAAATAAGTGGAATGTCTAATGGAATCAAATCTAGTAAGTAAGTGCAGTGTATGCTATGCCCACCTCCTCTCATCACTCATACTTTAGAAATGTTATATACCCTGAGAGAAGGCAGAAGAGGCAAGAAGTGTTTCTTTGCACCCCCCCAACCCCCTCTCTGCAGACCCACCGTGAACACCACCTCAGTGGCCTGTGGGTCCAGGGGAGAGGAGAGGAAGTGGGAGCTCGTTTGGTTCGGGGGGGGGGGGGGGTTGGCAAGGAAGAGTGAGGGAGTGGAGGATGTGCAGATTTCGTATTTGGCAAAACCAAGTGGTGAATTTCAGCTGCAGATTCAATCACAACTGAAACCGGAAAAAAAGCGGGTTTGGTCGCCCTCTGATCCACAGTGAATATGGATGATAGATTTGCTTGCACTGCAAATCTATATTGTGCATATTGTGAAAACGAGGCTTCTCCTCCCGTTCTCCAGCAGGCCTCACTGGTCTCTGACTCCCAAGCAGGACTCCAGCCGGTCTCTTCCCAGCATCCTGAACACTCCAAACTCAAGATCCTGGGCCCTTTTTTCCACTCAGGGTGAGCTTGCAGTAGATATGCAGATTAGATGCAAATCACTCAAGTTCAACACAGCATATTCACCAAGCAGCTCTTTATTCCAGCCCCCTGGGGCACACTTCTTCCAGCTTAAAACACTTTCCTTCTTCCAGCTTTAAAACATTACCACAAGCTTAAACTCTTTCACATCTTCCCACTGAGCCTCACACCCATGGACACCTGGGCTCAGTGCTAACAGCCTTCTGTCCTCCAGCCCCTGGCTGCTAGTTCCTTGTTCTTCTTATACAGTTCTATATACAACAGATTAACACAACAGTCTCTCTAGAGCCCAGCCAGTACCTTCAGAGAATCCCCTTTCCTCAGCTGCCAGCTGTCCAGTTCCTTTCTCTTCTCCTTCCCCTTTCCAAACTCAGGCAGGTATAAAATGGGTGACTAGCTTCTACACCCCTTTAGGCTCTTCCCCCAAATTCCAGGCAGGACCCAGCCCATAACAACCTTCACCTGTTTCCAACCCAGGACTCTCCCAGGTCCTAGCGACCTCCAGCTGGACTTTCCCCTACTGGCTCCCTCTAGTGACTCATCCTAAGCATAAGCATTTCCCCCCATTCCTATGGGAACAGCACCATCTAGTGGCCTACCCAGGATAGGACAGCTCATTCTTCACAGTATTCATTGCGGATATCCTGAAATCCCAGCTGGCTAGGTGTGCCAGAGGACTGGGTTGACAACCACTGCCCTAGCCATCCCACTTTGATATGTCTTGCCTATACACACTCCCATACATCATATTCTTCCACACACTTCAAATGTCTCATGCACAGCACACAAACCCATACACCCCTACTGTCTAAACTACCCCCTACACACCTGACTTGTAACATCCTGACCAGTAAACTCCCTATCCCTACACACTCTTCCCTAGATACATACTCCCTTCCTCTGCTCCATGACTAGAGCCTCTGAGAGGTCCCCACCACCTAGGAAGAGATGGTGTTAATAAGGGCCCATTCAAGCCTAGCTTTGCCACTTGCATGGGGTGGCAGAAAACCTAGAACCAGCCTAGGTAGGGTTGAGGTGGTTCAGTGGGCATGTGAATATAGTTGCAGTCGGACCCAGAACCTGGAACTGTTATTCTGCAGGCTATTCCGACTCACAGAATGGTTGTTCCAGAATGTATCCAGGGTTCAGAACACCTGCCTCGGGTGTTACGATTTGTCCTTTGTACTGGAAGGTCTGTTCTTGGTGTCAGGCTGTGAAAAGTAGTTGGAACAGCTGGTGTTGGAAATCGCAGAGCAGCCTTACATGAAATTTTCTTCCAGATCAGAAGAGAGTCCTTATCTTTTTAGGAGGATGATAATCTGTTTTTCTGATTTTTGTATCTCCAGCGTTCATATCCATACTTCAAGGTTAAACAAGCAGCTGGATAATGTCCGTTAGAGCATGCGGTTTGATCATCTTCAGGAGACTACAGTCTGATGTTCCTGCTCAGGAAGTAGCTGACAACATTGAATTTCTTCTGTTGCAGACGTCTTATGGCATTCACCACTGGACCCCTCCCAAAGGTAATAGGTTAACGCACCTTGATAATTTGCCTGTACATACTGCATCCTATGAACACCAGAAGGAAGCAGCCTTTAGGACAGTGCAAGTAATAAGATGAGTACTAGCAGCAGTGATCCTCACGCTTAGCATTGCTGACATGGTGTGCAAAACTAAACAAAATAAAAAAAAAAAGACAAGAAGAATCTACAGACCTTAGAACATTTTTTTTTGTTAGGAATTTTAAGCAGTTATAAAAGGTTTACTTGTATGTTTTTATCCAAGGAGTGGCCTAGTGGTTAGGGTGGTGGACTTTGGTCCTGGGGAACTGAGGAACTGAGTTTGATTCCCACTTCAGGCACGGGCAGCTCCTTGTGACTCTGGGCAAGTCACTTAACCCTCCATTGCCCCATGTAAGCCGCATTGAGCCTGCCATGAGAGGGAAAGCGCAGGGTACAAATGTAACAAAAATAAAATAGATACTATTGGAGATTCTACATGGAATGTTGCTACTATTGGAGATTCTACATGGAATGTTGCTACTGTTGGAGATTCTACATGGAATGTTGCTATTCCACTAGCAACATTCCATGTAGAAGCCTGCGCAGGCTTCTGTTTCTGTGAGTCTGACGTCAGACTCACAGAAGCAGAAGCCTGCGCGGCCACATTGGTGATCTGCAAGGGCCGACTTCTACATGGAATGTTGCTAGTAGAATAGCAACATTCCATGTAGAATCTCCAACAGTAGCAACAATCCATGTAGAATCTCCAATAGTAGCAACAGTGGAGGAGTGGCCTGGTGGTTAGGGTGGTGGACTTTGGTCCTGGGGAACTGAGTTCAATTCCCACTTCAGGCACAGGCAGCTCCTTGTGACTCTGGGCAAGTCACTTAACCCTCCATTGCCCCATGTAAGCCGCATTGAGCCTGCCATGAGTGGGAAAGCGCGGGGTACAAATGTAACAAAAATAAAATAGATACTATTGGAGATTCTACATGGAATGTTGCTACTATTGGAGATTCTACATGGAATGTTGCTATTCCACTAGCAATGCAGCAACATTCCATGTGCAGGATGGACGTCAGACTCACAGAAGCAGAAGCCTGCGCGGCCACATTGGTGATCTGCAAAGGCCGACTTCTACATGGAATGTTGCTAGTGGAATAGCAACATTCCATGTAGAATCTCAAATAGTAGCAACAGTGGAGGAGTGGCCTAGTGGTTAGGGTGGTGGACTTTGGTCCTGAGGAACTGAGCTCGATTCCCACTTCAGGCACAGGCAGCTCCTTGTGACTCTGGGCAAGTCACTTTACCCTCCATTGCCCCATGTAAGCCGCATTGAGCCTGCCATGAGTGGGAAAGCGCAGGGTACAAATGTAACAAAAATAAAATAGATACTATTGGAGATTCTACATGGAATGTTGCTACTATTGGTGATTCTAGATAGAATGTTGCTACTATTGGAGATTCTACATGGATTGTTACTATTCCACTAGCAACATTCCATGTAGAAGGCTGCGCAGGCTTCTGTTTCTGTGAGTCTGATGTCCTGCACATATGTGCAGGACGTCAGACTCGCAGAAGAAGCCTGCGCGGCCATATTGGTGATCTGGAAGGGCTGACTTGTACATGGAATGTTTGCTAGTTGAATAGCAACATTCCATGTAGAATCTCAAATAGTAGCAACAATGGAGGAGTGGCCTAGTGGTTAGGGTGGTGGGCTTTGGTCCTGAGGAACTGAGTTCGATTCCCACTTCAGGCACAGGCAGCTCCTTGTGACTCTGGACAAGTCACTTAACCCTCCATTGCCCCATGTAAGCCGGATTGAGCCTGCCATGAGTGGGAAAGCGCGGGGTACAAATGTAACAAAAAAAAAAAAATATATATATAGGAGGCTTACGGGCCAGTTACAACAGATGTTGCTGGCAAAGACAGTAAGAATCGCTCAAAAAAGAAAAGTAGATTGGAGAGAACCAAAACTAGGTGTATGTATTGTAACACTAAAAAGTGCCCAAATTGACCTGAAACATGTCTGTTTCAGTTAAATCGTGATTCTCAGAGCTGGTTCTGAAAATTTCCATATGTTTGTGCTTCTACTAGCTACAGATAATATTTATGAACTATATATGGGCATACCTTTGGCCTAGGTATCAAGTTAATTTTCATATTTTGGTTATCCTGGAAGCAACCCTAAAAGATGTGAACTTGTGAAACCCAAATGGTGGTATTCATTTGTGATTGTCACACCACATGCCTCAGCTAATTGACCTCCCAGCAGAAAAGTGCAAGGCCTTGCTCTTCCATGTAAAACTAGCAGCAAGCTTGCAATGAGTTGGACTGTGACTGTTGAGCAAACCCTCAGAAGGTATAGGTGGGTTGCTGTACTTCCCAGCTCATAGTCCTGTTCACAATTTACAGTTTTACTCTTTTTATTTATTTATTTATTGCATTTGTATCCCACATTTTCCCACCTATTTGCGGGTTCAGTGTGGCTTACAATACATTGTAATGATGGAGGTACAATCTGTTACAACATGGTTATGGTTACATTGTGAGGAGTTAAGTTAAAACAAAGTCCAAGTATCGTTAAGGGGAATAAAACAATGGAAAAGAACAATTGTTCAATAGAAGAACAACGGATACTGGTAGGGCAACAGAGCAATAGCAAGAGAACGTTTGGGTATAATATTTTTCTATTTTTTACCTGTAAATTAAGGTTTAAGTGTGTTAAAATTGCGGGGGATAAGAGTATAGAAGAGAATGTATTGATGCATTGCTAACAGTATGTGTGGGCTTCATGTGTTTTGATCCTTTCGATAGATTTTTTCAAAGAGATGGGTCTTTAATAGTTTGCGGAAGTCGGTTAGTTCGTAGATCGTTTTCAGGTTTCGTGGTAGTTTGTTCCAGAATTGTGTGCTCATATAAGAAAAGGTTGACGCATGCAGCACTTTGTATTTTATGCCTTTGCAATTAGGGAAGTGGAGGTTGAGGAAAGTTCGGGATGATCTTTTAGCGTTTCTGGGTGGTAGGTCTATTAAGTCAGACATGTAGGCTGGGGCTTCACCGTGAATGATTTTGTGGACTAGTGTGCATACTTTAAAAGTAATGCGTTCCTTGAGTGGGAGCCAGTGTAGCTTCTCTCGTAAGGGTTTCGCACTTTCGTATTTTGGTTTCCCGAAGATGAGTCTGGCTGCTGTGTTCTGGGCTGTTTGACGTTTCCTCAGTAATTGCTTTTTACAACCTGCGTATAGTGAGTTGCAGTAGTCCAGATGGCTGAGCACGAGTGATTGCACTAGGCTGCGGAAGATGGATCTTGGGAAGAATGGTCTTATTCTTTTCAATTTCCACATGCAGTAGAACATCTTTTTGGTTGTGTTTGCGTGGGTTTCAAGTGTTAGGTGGCGGTCAATAGTAACTCCAAGGATTTTTAGTTTCTGAGATTGGAAGATTTAGTTTTGGTGTGTTTATAGCGGTAAATTAATTTGTTTTGTATTGGGAGGTAAGTATCAGGCATTGAGTTTTTTCTGCATTCAGTTTCAATCGAAATGCATCTGCCCAGGTGTTCATGATGTGTAAGTTTTGGTTGATTTCATTGGAGATTTCTTTGATGTCTTGTTTGAAAGGGATGTATATTGTTACATCGTCAGCGTATATATATGGGTTAACGTTATGGTTTGATAGAAGTTTTGCCAAGGGTGTCATCATTAGGTTGAAGATAGTTGGTGAGAGGGGTGATCCTTGCGGTACTCCATATTCAGGTGTCCATGCAGTAGACGTAGTTGAATTTGATGTGACCTGGTATGAGTGCAAGGTTAGGAACCCCTTGAACCAGTTTAGGACGTTGCCTCTGATGCCAAAATATTCAAGTATGTGTAGTAGGATTTTGTGGTCAACCATATCAAAGGCACTTGACATTGTCAAATTGTAGGAGGAGTATATTGTTGCCGGTTGCAATCATTTGTTTAAATTTAGTCATCAGGGTAATTAATACTGTTTCCGTGCTGTGATTCGATCGGAATCCTGATTGGGCTTCATGCAGTATTGAGAACTTGTTTAGATAATTTGTAAGTTGTTTTGTTACCATCCCTTCGGTTATTTTGGTTATTAGTGGTATGGATGCTACTGGCCTATAATTAGTTATTTTGCTTGCACTTTTCTTTGTGTCTTTGGGTATTGGAGTGAGTAAAAATTTTTCTTTTGGGAAAAGTCCGTTTTGTAGCATGGAGTTTACATGGTTCGTTAGGTCTATTATGAATTGTTGAGGAGCTGATTTCATAAGGTTGTTTGGGCATATATCTAGTTTGCAGTAGGATTTGGCGAATCTTTTGAGTGTTTCTAGAGGGCACCAGTCAGCAAAACGGGAGAGATACAGAAGTGAGAGGCATGGAAGTAATGGTTTTGCTTTAATTCTTGAAGGTTACTCGATCCTCTTCTTGAAGATTGGTTTTGAGAACCATTGAGCTAGAAGAAATAGTCTTTATGAATGTAGTTTAACCTGACCTTTATTCTAAGCCCTATTTTGCCTCTTGCAGGTCATGTAGATCCAGGGGAGGATGACCTAACGGCAGCCCTACGTGAGACAGAAGAGGAGGCGGGACTTCATGCTAGCCAGTTCAATGTTATCAAAGGCTTCCAGAAGGAACTGGGTTATCCTGTTAAGGGTAAACCCAAAACTGTCATATACTGGCTGGCTGAAATCAAAGATGCTGCCACTGAAATCAAGCTGTCCCATGAGCACCAGGCCTTTTCTTGGCTGAAGCTTCCAGAAGCCTGTAAACTTTCTGGGTATCCACAAATGCAGGAAGCACTAAAAGAAGCACATCGGTTTCTTTGTACCAAAGTATGAACTCATTTAGAAAATGACATCCTTGTAAGGAAAGGGCTCACCCTGCCTATACTCTGCCCTTGTAAGGGAAAAAGGCTCAAAATGTTCTTGTATAACTAGTAGTCTTTTTTAAAATAAAGTTCTCAGCACGAACACTGTAGAACCATCCCTTCAAAAATAAGTTTGCAGATTTATTTTGCTTATTTTCTTGGCCTAGTGGTTAGGGTGGTGGACTTTGGTCCTGGGGAACTGAGGAACTGAGTTTGATTCCCACTTCAGGCACAGGCAGCTCCTTGTGACTCTGGGCAAGTCACTTAACCCTCCATTGCCCTATGTAAGCCGCATTGAGCCTGCCATGAGTGGGAAAGCGCGGGGTACAAATGTAACAAAAATAAAATAGATACTATTGGAGATTCTACATGGAATGTTGCTATTCCACTAGCAACATTCCATGTAGAAGGCTACGCTACGCAGGCTTCTGTTTCCAGGACATCAGACTCACAGAAGCAGAAGCCTGTGCGGCCACATTGGTGATCTGCAAGGGCCGACTTCAAATAGTAGCAACAGTGGAGGAGTGGCCTAGTGGTTAGGGTGGTGGACTTTGGTCCTGAGGAACTGAGTTTGATTCCCACTTCAGGCACAGGCAGCTCCTTGTGACTCTGGGCAAGTCACTTAACCCTCCATTGCCCCATGTAAGCCGCATTGAGCCTGCCATGAGTGGGAAAGCGCAGGGTACAAATGTAACAAAAATAAAATAGATACTATTGGAGATTCTACATGGAATGTTGCTATTCCACTAGCAACATTCCATGTAGAAGGCTACGCTACGCAGGCTTCTGTTTCCAGGACATCAGACTCACAGAAGCAGAAGCCTGCGCGGCCACATTGGTGATCTGCAAGGGCCGACTTCAAATAGTAGCAACAGTGGAGGAGTGGCCTAGTGGTTAGGGTGGTGGACTTTGGTCCTGAGGAACTGAGTTTGATTCCCACTTCAGGCACAGGCAGCTCCTTGTGACTCTGGGCAAGTCACTTAACCCTCCATTGCCCCATGTAAGCCGCATTGAGCCTGCCATGAGTGGGAAAGCGCAGGGTACAAATGTAACAAAAATAAAATAGATACTATTGGAGATTCTACATGGAATGTTGCTATTCTAGCAACATTCCATGTAGAAGCCTGCGCGGCCACATTGGTGATTTGCAAGGGCCGACTTCTACATGGAATGTTGCTAGTGGAATAGCAACATTCCATGTAGAATCTCAAATAGTAGCAACAGTGGAGGAGTGGCCTAGTGGTTAGGGTGGTGGGCTTTGGTCCTGAGGAACTGAGTTTGATTCCCACTTCAGGCACAGACAGCTCCTTGTGACTCTGGGCAAGTCACTTAACCCTCCATTGCCCCATGTAAGCCGCATTGAGCCTGCCATGAGTGGGAAAGCGCGGAGTACAAATGTAACAAACAAACAAAAAAAACACCTTTATCCACTCGTGTTCTAGATCAGAGAGAAGTAATTTTGCAGGACAAAGAAGGGATAAAACCACTGATGAGGAAGATTTGTGGCAGTATAGTAGGCAGGCACAAATGGGTGGACTGGATGCACCAAATAGTCTTCAGCCGCCAACGTGGTCTGTGCATATATCCTGTGAAGTCCCAGGATATATGGTCGACCTGATTGACCTCTCGACCAGAAACAGAACTAGAGCATCACGTACCTATCTAAATCTCCACTACCTGAGTTGCAAAGGTCTCAGATACAAATTAGCCTATGCATCCAACTTCTCCTACATAGGCATACAATTGTGGAATACACTGCCAAAGACTGTGAAATCAATCTACGACCATGTAAACTTCAGGAGATCATTAAAGACCTACCTATTCAGAAAAGCATTCCTCACCGACCTAACCTAGATGCCTCCAATCTACAACACAGCAAACCATAAACTGTACTGGACACTATATATTACTTCCTATCTTCGATCCCTAGAAACCTGAATATACTAACTTTACCTGATCCCTAACATCAAATTGTATCTGTTTCCATACCGGTCTAGGCGATCGCCTTACGGTAAGATGTAAGCCACATTGAGCCTGCAAATAGGTGGGGAAATGTGGGATACAAATGTAACAAATAAATAAAATAATGTCAAGGCACCAAACTAGTTTAACTGCTGAGACAGAACCCGAGAAGCGGTGAATTATTGCAGTCAGCCTACAATCTTTGTAGAAGAGTTCCAGGTCTTCTGTGCCAACAGGGCAGGAGTTACGGAGGATCGCTCTTGCTCTTTCAAAACACAAAAAAAAGTCTTCAATATGATAAGCTGTTAGGGACAGTGGGAGCGACTGTACAGGGGGCTTGGGTTTTCTTTTCTTTGCTATGGGAGTAGGACTTGATGTCCCTTTGTTTTGTTTGTTTGTTTGTTTGTTTTTTCTTGTCGCTTTTTAGTTGCAGGCTTGACGGGTGCTAAGGATCCCGCTAGGGATTGGAGGCCCTCTGAATGGGGGATCCTTTGACAGGGGCCGAGACAGGGCATTATAGGAAAGGTGTTGCTCTGTGGGACTAGATAGTGACACTTTGATATGCAGTTATCTTTTTTTTTTTGTAAAAATGGCCTCTGAAGCTATTTTAGCAAAAGTATGCTTTAATGAGCTGCAAGCATACTGCACTTTTCCCGAAGCCCACCCTAACTACTCCAGTCTAACATCCCTCGCTGCCTTTCCTTCCACAGTCCAGGTCCAGCTGTCCAACACTATCTCTTGCATGTGCTATCATTATATTTTGCATAGTATAGGAGAAAATGCATCTCTTTGTATTTCTCTGTGCTATATGCAAGGTCTGGCCTCTTGGGATTTCAATTTAATTTGTTTATGGTTTGTGGTCACTTATTCTGTATTTGGCATTTAGGTTCTGTGTGTGTGACTAAAGTATTCTGCTAGCATGAAATTTCTATGTAGTATTCTATAATAATTTGGCTTGTTCAGTTTTCTTGATGGAGGAATTGATATTTTAGGGCCCCGTTGTAATATTTAGGGCATATTTGGGAGAAGCATATGTGTGTTGGAGGACCGTGGCTCAGTGGAGGATGAAGAGTGCACCCTCTTGTATTTCCCCTAGCTCTGAATGTGGCCTGCAGCCACTGAGGCCAGCACTGCTACTCCCATTGAAGTTATTGGGAGTGGCATGGGTGCATCAGGTGGCAGGAGTTTCTCTAATGCCCACCCAAAAATTGTCTTCTGGCTACGCCACTGATGAGCTGACCCCCTAACCCTGTATGCTGGACCATCGTGATGTAAATTGTAAACGTATATTCTGCATCCACAAAAATCCCCCTTATCCAACAAAGGCTGCAGAGCAGACCTAGGACATTTTGCTCATAGAACTCATCATACAAAAAAAAAATATCTGATTATTAGCACAAATTCCTTAAAAAAAAAAAAAAAAAAAGAAGTCATTCAGGGCTAGAATTCCCAAAACAAGGAGCCTAAATAGAAAAAGGAAGCACCGTATTTATTGCAGAGGGCTCTAGAACGGAGAGAAAAAATATCCGCCAGAAGGCGGAGAACTCTAGACGCCCCACGGACAACAACAAGAAATGAAATAAAAGTGGGAGGACGACCAAGGATTCCAAAGACTTAATGCCGAATGCTTTTGAGAACTATTTGATGAAGGCAAATCCTCAGCAAAGGGAGGTCTTTAGAAAGACCGTTGTGAAGGTGAGCGTGCTTCGTTGTCTCCTCTGACACAACGCTTGTATAGAATGCTGCAATAAGCCAGCATTCTATACAAGCGTTGTGTCAGACGAGAGGGCTCTAGAACATTATACACCTACTAGAAAAATGAATAAGCGGGAGTACTACAAACCCCTACATAGAAACACACAGTGAGCACGTCCGGCTGCTTGAATCGGCAGGTTACCGCCGTTTCCATGTGCCTGTCGCCGGCCAGCTGCGGACGCCCGTTCGGGCCGTTCGTACGGTAAGCGACTGCATGGACGTCTCAGCCTGCCTTGCCTGTTCTGGTTACTCTGCTCCAGGTGATCTAATGTTGGCGCTATTCCTCGGCGGTGCCGTTGACGGGCCCGTTTGCATCCTGGGCCCCGCCTTCTTTGAATGCGATCAGCTGTGCGGCTGAGCATTGCCTTCAACCGTTGATCGTTGCGGCCGGGCCGTTGGGCCTTTTCGAACTGCGGCACCTGGATGCTGCAGCCATCGCCTGGGGAGCTGGTGTGGTCAGTTGAAGAGCAGCTTTCACCTCCTCCTGCAGCCTGCTATTTGGACTTTGGCCGGTTTGGCAGCTACTACTACTACTACTACTACTTAGCATTTCTATAGCGCTGCCAGCTCTCATCTCATTCTGCCTCACACAATGGTTCGAAACCTTCTCAGCGTTGGAGTTTGCCCAGGCAGCCGCAGAGATTCAGCCTACTCCAAGGCTTCTACATATCGCCTGAAGTCCTTCCTAGCGACATATTTGCGGACCATTTTTAAACTCTTTTCACCTGTCAACTTATCTTATTTTATCTGTTTCCCTGATTCTGTCTATTTGATTCTATTCTAACTGTAACTGTATCACCTCTGATTTGGCAATAGCCTATCAGTGCATTGTAAGCCACTTTGAGCCTGTAAAACTGTGGGGAAAACGTGGGGTATAAATGTACAAATAAATAAATAAATAAATAATTTTGCCTACACATTTATTTTTAAACCCTAACCAAGAATCCACACACTGCATGCAATGCAATACGATACCAGAGAAAATGAAGCAGTGATGCCTTCCTCCTGTACTGTGCAAAATGAACATATTTCAAATCTCTAAATTTGCAAAATAAAATTTTCTTCTACCTTTGATGTCTGGCCATTTAATTTTTTTTTTTTTTTTTTTTTTCAAATATTTTATTAAGTTTCGAAACATTAACAGAATAGTTGCACAGTCAAATATTCAACGTATGACAACGTAAAAATCAAGAAAGAAAAGAAAAAGCATGATTAGTGTGCAGCGTTAGAGAGACAATGAATCAGAAGAAGGAGTATCAGTATTCAGCCATAAAGTAGTGAACAATAAAGTCCTTTAAAGAGTCTGTAAATAGTGTTCCAACTGTTCCCAATTTTTCTTTTTAGAGAGAATTGTATACTGCTTTTCAGCTATAGACAATTCTAGTTTTTGATACTGTAAGACTGAGTTCCACCAAAAATGGAGGTTAAGCAGGTGAGCTGATTTCCAATTAAGTAGAATATGCTTCTGTGCTACTGTAAGATGTCCAATAACTTTGCTTGAGAAGAGGAGAGATTTAATTGCTGTGAGCATGATTTGAACGATATTATTGAAGATGTTCACAGTCCAGTGAAAGGATTTTCTGTATTACTAGTAAAAAAGGCCTGTTTCTGACACAAATGAAACAGGCGCTAGCAAGGTTTTCCTCGGAGTGTGTATGTGAGAGTGACTGTATGTGAGAGAGAAAGTGAATGTGCGAGTGTGTGAGAGAGTGAGTGAGTCTGGGTGCAAGTGTGTCTGTGAGAGAGTGTGTGTGTGAGAATGAGAGTGTGTGCAAGTGCGTATGTGAGACAGTGTGAGAGAGAGAGAGTGTGTTTCACACAGATACAGTGTGTGCAATAGAGAGAGTGTGTGTGAGACACAGACTCTCTGTGAGACTGAGTGTATGAGACCAAGAGCATTTGTGAGTGACTGTGTGACACATAGAGAGTGAATGTGATACAGTGTGAGACATACAGTGTGTGAGAGTGAGAGAAAGACATTGACTGTGAGAGAGAGAGAGAGTGTATGTGTGTGTGACAGAGATACCTCATCCGCCCCTCTCTGGTGTCAGGCCCCCCTCCCTCCCTCCCTCCCTCTCTCTGGTGTCAGGCCCCCCCCTCTCTCTCTGGTGTCTGAGTGTTACTGTGCAGGACGCTGAGCTCTGGCTGTGCTTCAAGGAACTGACCAATCCTGTTTAATGGAATGCACCTCCAACATTCTGAAGCCGAGAAACCTCGTGTGGTTGGTCACTTCTGCTTGTGATGAACCCGGAAGTACGTGATGTCAATTCAGGAGATGGATACAGAGAGCAGGAATGCCTCAGCCATGCAGTCAGCTTCAGAATGTTGGAGGTGCGTTTGATTATATAGGACAGGTAAAATTGATTGCCAGAACTTGAGCACATGTTCACACTCATATATAGCATATGAATTAGAGTTCCTGGTTTTTTGAGAGCAATGCCAGCATTTATCTGAAGGAATGAGAGAGGCTCTGGCTAATTTGCGAGGGGTCCAAGTGACTCGATGATACAGAAAGTACATAGATTGGAGAATTGACGCAGAAGACAGCGGTCTTAACGTCTTTGTCCAGAGAGAGGACCATTGCTCTTCGACAATTACTTGTCCAACATCTGCTTGCCATATATTTTGAAGTGATACATTCAAGTTATAAGAGGATGTTAACATTTTGTAAATCTTTGATGCAGTATGACCTCCCACCAGGAGAGATTGCGCAGTATCATATAAAGAGGGTAATTGAAAAGTCAATTGAGCAAATATTGGAGAAGCCGCAATACAATGAGTCAGTTGTAACCATTTAAAATAAGCAGAAGGAGACAGAGAGAACGTTTCTGTTAGTTCAGAGAAAGAACGAAAGGATTTATTTTCCTGAAGTATATCTGAAAAAGGCCATATTCCTTTATCAATCCATTCTTTCCAATAAAAAGGGACTTTATTTATTAGAGCATGAGGGTTATACCATAGTGACATGTAAGAAGATGTTGAAAGAGGTGTATTGAGCAACTTATCATTCACAAGAAGTGTCTTGATGGTGGCAGAGATAATGGGATCTAACTTATGTGAAGGGAAAGATGTAGAGGAAAGTAACAACAAAGGAGTAAACGGATGCACTAAGGCTTCCTCTAAAGTTAACCAAATTGGTTTATAATTTAATTTTTCTAATCTTTGCACTGTCAGTATCTGGTTTCTGCTTGCCTATGTCTGACTTCTCTTAACTTTGGTCCCAAGGTCTCCTCCCTCAATATCCAACAGTATTCTAAAAAAAGATAAACAGATTTTTTATAAAGTGGACCTTTAAAATTGAGAGGTCATATGCCAGTCAGCTTTCTTTTTCATTGCTGTCTTGTGGTGGAATGCTTCACCTGCACCTCTTTGTAAGGAGTTATCACTGAAGAAATGTAAAAATTTATTAAAACCCCCATTTTTTGGTACATGCTTTTGAAACATAGTTATAAGTAAGAAGGGGGAGGGGGCTGTTCGAGAGCCAGTTGTCCTGTGTGTTTGTAAGATTTTGGTGTGGCCTGCTTTCCTATTGATGGAGTTCTGATTTCATTCTTTTAATTATGTTTTTACTAGCCGTTGAGCCTGTAAAAAACAGGCTAGTATATGACGGGGAGGGGGGGTAGAAAGGCCCCTTCTCCCCGCTGCTGCAACTCCCCCCCGCCGCCGAGGTCACCGCTACGCCCCCCCCCCCGGAGTCGCCGCCACCCCTCTACCCGGGCCGGGCCCTTGCTTCGCTATTGAAACAGTGCGGGAACGCAGCACACAGCTCAGCTGAGCTGCCGTCCTTCTCTGCCTGTGTCGGGACACAGGCAGGGAAGGAAGGTCGACGGCAGCTCAGCAGAGCTGTGTGCTGCGTTCCCGCGCTGTTTCTATAGCGGAGCGAGAGCCCGGCCCGGGTGCAGGGTGGGTGGCGGTGGCGACTCCGGGTGGGGGGAGTGGTGGCGGCGACGTTGGGGGGGGGGAAGTGGTAGCGATGGCGGTTTCGTCCCTCCCCTTGTGCAGTAGAGACCCTCTCTGTCCCGCCCCCGTCATCACGTATTGACGCAGGGGCGGGACAGAGAGGGTCTTTACTGCGCATTTGCGAGTGAGTTCGGTCACTCGCCGTTTATATGTTTGATTGTATTGTACAGCGCCTTGACCTGTATTTTCAGAGAAGGCGGTACAGCAAGTTTTAATTAAATATTTCCCCTCTAATCTTCACTTCCTCCCTTACATCCATCTCTGACACTGACCTTTTACTTTGTTTTCTTCCTTTTCTGTTTCTGTTTTTCTATCCAGTTTCACCTTTCCTCACTATTCAGGCTTCCATTTTTTTTTTTTATATATTGCATCTACCTACAGCTTTCCATTCCCCTTACCTCGGGTCTCCCATTCTCTCCTCTTCTTACCCAGACTCTCACTAACTTGCCCCTGTGTCCTGCATATTCCCTTCCCCTGTTTCATGTTCAGCATCTGTTATTCCTTTCGGCTTGGGAGACTGGGGGAGACTGGACGGCTAAATGGCAGATGACGTTTAATGTGAGCAATGTCTTAAGGTCTCTCTTAAAATCTCTCAAGACATTAATTTCTCTAATTCGTTTTGGGATTTTATTCCACAGCATTGGACCCGCAACAAAGAAGATTCTTCTATGCTCCTCCAATTTAATCATGTGATAAGATGTTACTTCAAACAAGCATTGTGTGTCAGATCTTAATGGCCTTGATACTCATTTTTTACTTTTTATATTGTTTTATGTTGTCACAAATATCTTGCTTATATCATCTGTGTATATAGTGCCCCGGGTCTGTTTCTTCTGCCCAACGCATCAAATATATGAGAGACTGCACTTATCTGTAAGTCCAGGTGCCCATGGAAGCCCGGCAGGTGCCTGTTTTGCTTTGCTCTGCTTTTTCAAGGGATCAATGCACTCAGGACTAGGCTTGCAGCTTTCTGTCCGGCTAGGCACCTGCCGGGCTTCCATGGGCACCCGGACTTACAGATAAGTGCAGTCTCTCATATATTTGATGCGTTGGGCAGAAGAAACAGACCCGGGGCACTATATACACAGCCTGATCTAGGATATTGGCAGGAAGTTGACTGTGATAGTAAGATGAAATAAGCAAGATATTTGTGACAACGACAACATAAAACAATATAAAAAGTAAAAAAATTAGTATCAAGGCTGGAGGGGGTCAGTCAATGATTACATCCATCACCAAAAGGGAATACCAAGACAAATGGTTGATATAATTCCCTGGTGATTATTATGCATATTTTCAAAGCACTTTGGGAGGCTAAGTTCCATAGGTTTCTATGGAACTTTGGGAGGCTAAGTGCTTTGAAAATGAGCCTGGATATGAGAATTCCCCTGTTAAGCGATACAGTCACAATTAACACAGCAATCCTGTAGAATAAAACTCTACTATTGTAAGGTTTGTATCCTAGAAATAAGCAGTGGATGTTCACCATCTTAACAATGGCTTATGGGCTTTACTTTTAGGAAGCTATCCAAAACTTTTTAAAACCTCGTTAAGCTAACTGCTTTTACCACATTCTCTGGCAACGAATTCCAGAGTTTATTACACATTGAGTGAAGAAATATTTTCTCTGATTTGTTTTAAATGTACTACTTTGTAGCTTCATTACGTATCCCGTAGTCCTAGTATTTTTGGAAAGAGTAAACAAGCAATTCAAGTCTACCTGTTCCACTCCACTCATTATTCTATAGACCTCTATCATATCTCCCCTCAGCCGTCTTTTCTCCCAGCTGAAGAGCCCTAGCCACTTTAGCCTTTCCTCGTAGGGAAGTCATCCCATCCCTTTTATTATTTTCGTCACCCTTCTCTGTACCTATATGTAATTCACTTTCAATTCAGAGTTTATTTTTACTCAAAAATTTGTGGGGTATACAGAGAAGAAATATTTTACATATAAGTTAATATGCAAGACAGTAAATGGTTGCATTAATGTTAACGTTAAAGAATAGGTATAATAAATACACATATACAACTAACTTGGAAAAGGATTTATAGCAGTTCAGATAACTTGTTTCATATAGAGTTATTTTTATTGTGGTTTAATAAAATCTAGTAAACTAGAGCACTGGCTTCTATCCACAAAATGGTAAAATAATTAGTAAGCAACAGTCCATCAATATTACTCTGGCAGCGTAAGCCATTATCATAGTAAATGACAGCAGAAAAAGACCTGAATGGTCCATCCAGTCTGCTCAGTAGTCACAGGGAAGAAGGCTCGCAGGGAGGCGATCTGCTGCTGCGCTTTCACACGGAGGTGAGGCGCTGTGATTTGAATACAGGGGGCCTGGTGGCGGACAGAGGGGGGCTGTCGATGGGGGTGGGCGGGTGGAGACTGGGGACTGCAGCGGCGGCAGCAGCCTTGCCATGGGCCCGGCCCCGTCTCTCAGCGGCCCTGTTTAGGGGCTCTTTTACTGAGACGCATACGTGCTGACGTGCACCCAACACGA
Organism: Microcaecilia unicolor; assembly: GCF_901765095.1. NCBI lineage: Eukaryota > Metazoa > Chordata > Amphibia > Gymnophiona > Siphonopidae > Microcaecilia > Microcaecilia unicolor. Next base: position 26,974,652 of record NC_044032.1, on the reverse strand, counting down.
GTCAATTTGGAATTCCTGCCTGGCTACCGCATGACCCGGGCAGTAATTTCATTTTATACATGCGTCCACTACTCGTGCCAGAGAATAATTTTTGTTTTCTGGTGCACGGCGCTAACCAGGTGGTAAAAGGCATTCTATGCGTGTAGACCATTACCGCCCAGTTAACGCGTGAGACCTTACCACTAAGTCAATGGGTGGCGGTAAGGTCTCAGACCCCTAATGGGTGCGCACCAATTTTTATTTTGCCGCACATCCATTTTTGGCCAATATTTTTAAAAAGGCTTTTTTTAATGGATGCACTGAAATAAGGATCTGTGCGCGTCCAAAACATGCGCTTACATTTGTGCAGGCCATTTTTCAGCGCACCTTAGTAAAAGGACCCCTTAGTGAGGAATGGATGGGCAAAACTTGGCAAAGGCCCTTTAGAATATCTTACCAGCAGTGGCGTTCCTAGGGTGGCTGACACCCGGGGCGGATCACTGATGCGCCCCCCCCCCCCGGGTGCAGCGCGACCCCCCCCCCCCACCCCGGTGAAACAACGGACACTTCCCCCGGTGAAACGACACCCCCCGCCCGGGTGCATCTTTACCTGCTGGGGGGAGGGGTGCCGTGCGCCTGTCGGCTTCGCTCGTTCCCTGCTCCCTCTGCCCCAGAACAGGAAGTAACCCGTTCCGGGGCAGAGGGAGCAGGGAACGAGGGTTACCGACAGACGCGCGGCACCCCCCTCCAGCGGCGTGCACCCAGGGCGGACCACCCCCACCGCGGCGGACCACCCCCACCGCCCCCCCTTGGTACGCCACTGCTTACCAACAAATGTCTTGAATACTTTTCTTAAAGAGCTTTTCCTTTGTATACAAAAAGTAGAGCTGATCATATCCATGCTGCCATTTCGCTCAGCTCCTGATGCAGTCCTGCTTTCTTTCCACACATCACAGTTGTCAGCTTCGTAAGAAAATGACACACAACCACTAAAAAATGAAGATTTCCTATCTACTATATTGCTAGATGAGAATGAATATCCAGACACAGGTAGTCTTCCAAATGGCAACAGGGTCGGGAGGCACCAAGGCCAGCTCATGTCATTTTACAGTTTCATTTGTATCTCAAATCCATCTTCATGTGAACCAATAGTTTAGTATATCCAGGACTTTTTTTGAGGGGGTACTTGGGGGTACTGAGTACCGGCACTTTTTCCATTGTCTGCTAAAATTGTCTCATAAACACCAAGTTTTAATGAAAGAGCTCAGGCTTTATACACTGATTCTGCCTTGTCTTAAATTCTGTGACTGGTTGCAAGGGGCCCCTTTTATTGTGAAGTGTGTCCCTCAGTGATCACCCCACCCTTGAAGGGTGGCCTGACATTTGAGTACCGGCACCTTTTTTTGCTAGAAACAATACACTGAGTATATCTTAACTCTTCCACTGCAACCATTTCTTGGCGTTACAGGTCACGAAGCACAGTTTGATTATTCCTAAGCTTTTCAATACGGGCTTTCTTTTGTTAAGAGTATGCATTAAAAATGGAATGACCCCCTCAAATCTGCACCTTCTTTTTTTCAGCATCCCAGAACTGAACGCAGTATATTTTTATTTTTCCTTCAGGATTTGGTAGCTGAAATTATCAAAGAGGGAAGTGACAGTACCATCTTTCCACTCAATCAGGATCTCCCCGTGTCTCAAGGAAGGGGTAGGTGAGACTTGTTTTGTATGATACTGTGGGCAGCCTGCTGTTGCTGTCAAAAACGATTGCTCGTATGCCAAGGTCGCTCCATGAGCCAGCCGGGGGTAGCTTTTCAAAGCAGAGATCCTCTTCTTTTTCCTACAATTGCAAAGAAATTGTTCAGAATAAAGATATTGAAGACTGAGTATCTAAGCAGTAAATCCCAAACTTTTCAACTAATATGATGGACCCTGGAGGAGGAGTAGCCTAGTGGTTAGTGCAGTGGACTTTGACCCTGGGGAACTGACTTCAATTCCCACTGCAGCTCCTCGTGACTCTGGGCAAGTTACTTAACCCTCCATTGCCCCTGGTACAAAATAAGTACCTGAATATATGTAAACCGCTTTGAATGTAGTTGCAAAAACCTCAGAAAGGTGGTATATCAAGTCCCATTTCCCTTTCCCTATTTCAGATTCTACATGGAATGTTGCTGTTGCTACTATTTGAGATCCTGGAATGTTGCTACTATTTGAAGATTCTACATGGAACATTGCTACTATTGGAGATTCTAGATGGAATGTTGCTACTATTTGAGATTCTGTTGCTACTATTTGAGATTCTACATGGAATGTTGCTACTATTGGAGATTCTAGATGGAATGTTGCTACTATTGAGATTCAGTTGCTACTATTTGAGATTCTACATGGAATTCTGCTATTCCACTAGCAACATTCCATGTAGAAGCCTGCCCTTGCAGATCAGCAATGCTGCCACGCAGGCTTCTGTTTCTGTGAGTCTGACATCCTGCACGCATGTGCAGGACGTCAGACTCACAGAAACAGAAGCCTGCGCAGCCACGTTGCTGATCTGCAAGGGCAGGCTTCTACATGGAATGTTGCTAGTGGAGGAGTAGCCTAGTGGTTAGTGCAGTGGACTTTGATTCTGGGGAACTGAGTTCAATTCCCACTGCAGCTCCTCATGACTCTGGGCAAGTCACTTAACCCTCCATTGCCCCTGGTACAAAATAAGTACCTGAATATATGTAAACCGATTTGAATGTAGTTGCAAAAACCTCAGAAAGGCCATATATCACGTCCCATTTCCCTTTCCCTATTTCAGATTCTACATGGAATGTTGCTGTTGCTACTATTTGAGATCCTGGAATGTTGCTACTATTTGAAGATTCTACATGGAACGTTGCTACTATTGGAGATTCTAGATGGAATGTTGCTACTATTTGAGATTCTGTTGTTACTATTTGAGATTCTACATGGAATGTTGCTATTCCACTAGCAACATTCCATGTAGAAGCCTGCCCTTGCAGATCAGCAACGCTGCCGCACGTGCAGGACGTCAGACTCACAGAAACAGAAGCCTGTGCGGCTGATCTGCAAGGGTAGGCTTCTACATGGAATGTTGCTAGTGGAGGAGTAGCCTAGTGGTTAGTGCAGTGGACTTTGATCCTGGGGAACTGAGCTCAATTCCCACTGCAGCTCCTCGTAACACTGGGCAAGTCACTTAGCCCTCCATTGCCCCTGATACAAAATAAGTACCTGAATATATGTAAACCGCTTTGACTGTAGTTGCAAAAATCTCAGAAAGGCAGTATATCAAGTCCCATTTCCCTTTCCCCTCTGCACAAGGGAATTTTGTGTTAGTGGTCGTATAAGTTTTGTTCCTTGAACTGAAAAGATTAGAACTGGCTCTTATGTGCTAATCCTTTACAAATACCATGCATGAAGGGACCCATATAAAAGACCAAAGTGGAGCCCAGTTTAAGAAGCAAGAAGAAGCATGATCAAACTATTCAGGAATTCCCTTATACTCTTCTCCATATCCACCCACTACACCAGGGGTTCTCAAATCTAGTCCTTGAGGTCCACATCCCAGCCTAGTTTTCAGGATTTCCACAATGAATATGTATGAGATTTGTTTGCGTGCAATGGAAGAAATAGGCCTCCGGGGGGGGGGGGGGGGGCTGTAGGCCACCTGAGTCCAGAGCTGTAGTGAGCAATCTAGGTAAATCCTTCACCCTCTTCCAGGGGTTAGTCAGCCATCCTACTGTGATAGGAGGAAAGCAGTGGCAACATTTCTTTCTGTGACTGCCTCTCGACCTCACTAGAGGGGTCTTTTACTAAGCCGCGGTAACATTTTTAGCTTGCGGTAGAAATCAGCTGGTGGTAAATGCCCAGACGCCCAATATATTCCTATAGGCATCTCGGTGTTTACCACCAGCTGATTTCTACCACGAACTAAAAACATTACCGTGGCTTAGTAAAAGACCCCCTAAGCAATGTGATCTGTCCAGGCCTAGCAAGTGTTGAGACCACGTGGCCTTTGCAAAGGCAGACTTCATCTTTTTGGGAGCAGAACATAGATGGTGGCCACTCTGAAATATATAAATAAAATACATTTAAGGCCAGATGCACTAAACTTAACGAGCCATTAACGAGCAAGTAGTAAACTGTAGCATGCACTAAAGGCTTCTCCAAGCCATTTTCCGATCACGGTAGCAGCTAACGAAAACGGAATGCAGATGATCCAAAGGCTATTATAATGAGCTGCACTACCGTTGCAAGGCTATTATAATGAGATACACTACGGTTTTCCGATCCCCTTACCGTGAAAAACCTAACGGGAGGTCTACACCTCTCATTGGGGCAAATCGGAAGAAAAAAAATGTTGTCAGAGACGTCCTTTTTGGATGTCCTTCACTCAAAAAAAGAAACCCCTCTAAAAAGACATTCTTTTTACAGGCTACAAGCTAACCTACAGTTCAGAGGCAAGAGAATAAAAAGTAACCTGACGATACAGAGGAGCCTGACAAGCTGGAGTTATTGGACACTGCCATGTCTGTCTCTTTCTCACATGAACCTTCCAGCCCAGAAATGCTGCTTTTATTTTATTTCAGCCTGGCACAAAGGCAAGCGATGCTTAAGCAGTTTTCAGCCTGCGCGGCCGCTTTGCTGATCTGCAAGGGCAGGCTTCTACATGGAATTTGCTAGTGGAATAGCAACATTAACATTCCATGTAGAATCTGAAATAGTAGCAACAGAATCTCCAATAGTAGCAACATTCCATGCAGAATCTCAAATAGGGAAAGGGAAATGGGACTTGATATACTGCCTTTCTGAGGTTTTTGCAACTACATTCAAAGCAGTTTACATATATTCAGGTACTTATTTTGTACCAGGGGCAATGAGGGTTAAGTGACTTGCTTAGACTCACAGAAACAGAAGCCTGCGCAGCCGCGTTGCTGATCTGCAAGGGCAGGTTTCTACATGGAATATTGCTAGTGGAATAGCAACATTCCATCTAGAATCTCCAATAGTAGCAACATTCCATGTAGAATCTTCAAATAGTAGCAACATTCCAGGATCTCATATAGTAGCAACAGCAACATTCCATGTAGAATATCAAATAGGGAAAGGGGCCTTTCTGAGGTTTTTGCAACTACATTCAAAGCGGTTTACATATATTCAGGTACTTATTTTGTACCAGGGGCAATGGAGGGTTAAATGACTTGCTCAGAGTCACAAGGAGCTGCAGTGGGAATTGAACTCAGTTCCCCAGTATCAAAGTCCACTGCACTAACCACTAGGCTACTCCTCCAAGGAGATATTGCAGGGTTTTTGACACTTTGCCAAACAGTGAAATTCTCAAAGAGAGTAAAAATGCACAAATCTAAAGTGAGAGAGGGGCAACAGAGCGTGAGATAGGAGGAAAAAAATGATGACTCCACTTACTTGTTGTAACGAATGTTCAATATCAGGATTAGCAGTCCCAGTGTAAAAGCTAAAGGACTAAGAACCATCATAGCAATCCTCCAGTCAGTGCCTACAATTATAAGAGGGCCTTTATAAAATGGTCAGGAGAAAACTACTACTACTTATCATTTCTATAGCGCTACTAGACGTACACAGCACTGTACACTTGAACATGAAGAGATAGTCCCTGCTCCACAGAGCTTACAATCTAATTAGGCCAGACAAACAGGACAAACAAGAGATAAGGGAATATTAAAGTGAGGATGATAAAATAAGGGTTCTGAACAAGTGAACAAGGGTTAGGAGTTAAAAGCAACATCAAAAAGGTGGGCTTGCAAGGGCAGGCTTCTGTTTCTGTGAGTCTGACGTCCTGCACGTACGTGCAGGACGTCAGACTCACAGAAACAGAAGCCTGCCCTTGCAGATCAGCAATGCGGCTGTGCCAGAGAAGAGGGCTTTAGGATATCCACAATAACTATGCATGAGATAGGTTTACTACTACTTACCATTTCTATAGTGCTACTAGACGTACACAGCGCTGTACACTTGAACATGAAGAGACAGTCCCTGCTAGACAGAGCTTACAGTCTAATTAGGACAGACAAACAGGACAAATAAGGGATAAGGACAAAGAGTAGCAAGATTCCGTGTAGAATCCCAAGGAGTAGCAAGATTCCAGAATTCCAAACGCTACTACTACTTATCATTTCTATAGCGCTACTAGACGTACGCAGCGCTGTACACTTGAACATGAAGAGACAGTCCCTGCTCCACAGAGCTTACAATCTAATTAGGCCAGACAAACAAGAGATAAGGGAATATTAAAGTGAGGATGATAAAATAAGGGTTCTGAACAAGTGAATAAGGGTTAGCAGTTAAAAGCAGCATCAAAAAGGTGGGCTTTTAGCTTAGATTTGAAGACGGCCAGAGATGGAGCTTGACGAGAAAACAAAGCAAATCAATAGATCCAATTAGTTTTGATCTATTGATGCCAAACAAATTACTGTATAGATTCCGTGACCTACATACATAAGGCACAATTTACTAAGGGTGTTTTCTTTAGAAAGGTGCGCTAGTGTTTTTAGTGTGCGTGAAACGCTAGAGATGCTCATATATGGGTGTCTCTAACATTTAGCACATGATTATTTTTTAAAATGTATTTATAATCTTTCATTTTACGAGGGTCACTTGCAAACAGTAATACAGAGATGACTGTAGTCTAGTACAATACATAAAAAGAAAAAGAAATAAAAGCAGGAATATGTTTTATCTACAGTCAATCACTTAGACCACAATAAGAAGAAAAAAGCAGGGGGGGAAAAGCTTTATAAATGAGGAGATATTTTAACACCAATTTAAGGAAAATGGCCTGGTCAGTTCACATACTTTTAATCAGAAATCTTATTCTCTAAACCTCTTGATTATCTGGAATCTTTTTACTACCTAAGAAAACTTGAAGCTGATACGCTCATGTTTATTTTTAGCGCACGATAAAAACGCTAGTGCGCCATTGTAAAAGGACCCCTAAGCTTTTTTTGTGTAGACTCAGAATGGGAATAAATTCCTCCCGGAACTAAAACAGCCTATTTTCCTTTGATCTCAGTTAAGCAGAGAAATAACCAGAGACTGTTTTTCTTAAAGCAATTTAAACAAAACAATTAACCGTTTTGGCTTTTCAAGAAATTAAAACATGGCATTTATCAGTTAACCCACAACCTCTTTTTCCCATTTTGTGTTGTATCTGCGTGCTCTGGGTTTTTCTAGAAGTGCTTCCATTTTTTGCCGCACAATTATATTTTTCTTGACCTATATATCCATTTCATTATTATTGGGAGATATTTTTGGTTTTCCTTCCAAACACCACAAAAAAACCTTTAGTTTGAATAATTTTTATTATTATGTAGTATTATAGATATTGTCACAGATATATTCTTATATATTATTTAATAACTAGTAAAAAAAGGCTCGTTTCTGAAGGCAAAGAAACGGGCCCTAGGCAGGCAATTTCTCACCCCCCCCCCCCGCGCTACGGCCCCCTCGACCCCCACCCCCCGTGCTGGCAAAAACCGTCCCCCGCCGCGGCTCCACCATTCTGGACTACCTGTGCTGACGGGGGACTCAAACCCCCAACAGCCGAAGTGCTGTTGTGCCCTTCGCGTTGTTCATCTTCTCTGGAAGTTCCTCTGCGTGTGTCTGACGTCAGACGCACGCACAGACGCACGCAGAGAAACTAGCAGAGAAGATGAACAATGCGAAGGGCACAACAGCACTTCGGCTGTCGGGGGTTTGGGTCCCCCGTCAGCACAGGTAGTCCACAACGGCGGCGGGGGGTGGTTTTCGGCGGGCTGCGGGGGGGGGGGTCGAGGGGGCTGTAGTGCGGGGGGTGACAGATGATTCCGAGACAGGGGGAGTAGGGAAACACGCCGTGAGTAATTCTACTTCTCCCCTTGCCTTGGAATCAGCTGTCCTGACATCAGTGACGTCAGTGCGTGTCTGCCTAGCAGACCACCTCCAGGGAGCCACGGTCCCAAGCACAGAACGTTGGAGGTGAGAATTATTATATAGGATTACATTATTATGATTATATATATTATTATATTTTGTTTTATTATTGATGTAAACTGGTTGGCTTTGTATTAACATAATACTGGCTTCCCTATAATGTGGTGGTTCAGGGTTTTACCAGATTTTTCGAGTTGCTCCCGCTGTAGGAATACATCTTTTAAAAAATTGGCTGGTTAACCATAATAATAGTTTGCCCCCCCTTTTCTTACTTGCCCCCTAATTCTATAAAGTTGGGTGCCCAACTTTACGCTTAGCATGCAAAGTTGCATGCTCAATTTATACTTAATTTAATAATTGTCTGTTAGTTGGAGTTAACAGCTAATTATTGGCTCAAATGGTGTTAATTGGTGGTAATTGGCACCAATTAGCAGCTGTGTGTGAAACTGTCCTTAGTCCAGTGGTTCCCAAATCCTGGTCCTGGAGGCACCCCAGCCAGTCAGTTTTTTTAGGATACCCACAATGAATATTCATGAGAGAGATTTGCATGCAGTGGAGGCAGTGCATGCAAATCTCTCATGGATATTCATTGTGGATATCCTGAAAACCTGACTGGCTGGGGTGCCTCCAGGACCAGGTTTAGGAACCACTGCCTTAGTCATTATTCTAGAATTTGTGCGCTCAATTTCCATCATGCACAACGTCTAGGGGGGATGTTGGTATGGGAGGGGCATGTGTGGGTCAGGGTCATGCCTAGGAGTTAGATGTACAGGTTATAGAATACTAGGGGGTCAGGGGTCTAACTGCCAACAATTAAGAGCGACCACTTACACCAGCCTTTAGTGGTTCCCAACAGGGCCACCGAGAGGGGGGGACAGGGGGGACAAAATTCCCCGGGCCCGGGCCTCTGGGGGGGGGCCCAGCGCTGCCGCCGCAGTCTGGCCCGCCCGCCCTCCGTCGCTCCTCCTTCGCTCCCTGGCATTGAATTTAAGCGCCTCACCTTCAAAAGCACAGCAAGCAGCGGCAGACCACTCCTTCCTTCTGTGTCCCGCCCTCGCCTGACGTAACTTCCGCAAGGGCGGGACACAGAAGGAAGGAGTGGTCTGCCGCTGCTTGCTGCGCTTTCGAAGGTGAGGCGCTTAAGGTCAGTGCAGAGGGCCTGGTGGCGGGTGGAGGGGGGCCCGGCGACCTCGGGTGGGGGGGGGGGGCCCGGGGGCGGCATTGTCCCGGGCCTGGCCCAGTCTCTCGGCGGCCCTGGTTCCCAAACCTGGTCCTGGAGGCACCCCAGCCAGCCAAGTTTTCAGGATATCCACAATGAATCTGCAAATTTCCTTATGCCAAGGGACCACAAATCAGGGCAGCAGCGGTTTCTATACACTGCCCCGCTGCTGACCCCTTCTCTCTTACAGCCCGCCTCCCTGATTTACTTCCTGTTTACCAGAATGAAGTGGTGTTAAAAGGATATGTTAATCCACCCTGTCAGATCAGAGGAGCTATTCCCATCAAGGCTCTTAACATGAAAGAAATCACTTTAGAAAGGACATGGCTAACAATAATTGACAGAGGGTGAAATAACAAATCCCTTTAAGACTTCTTCTTTCTGGTAAAAGAAATCAACTTGAGGCCCCTAGGCCTAAGGAAATTTGCAGATTATAAACCATTGCAAGATTATTCACATCAGTAGTCCCTTGGTTGAAAGATTACATGTCATTTCCTAAACATTTAAAGGCTGTGTTCTTTGAACAACTGATGAGAGGTGGGGCTAAAGTATATGGGGGGGCCTTTTACTAAGCTGCATAGGCGCCTACGCGTACCCAGCACACGCCAATTCGGAACTACTGCCTGGCTACTGTGTGGCCTGGGCGGTAATTTTATTTTTTACGTACACCCACTACGTGTCCCGGAAAATTTCTGGCGCGTGGCGCTAAACGGGCAATAATCGGCATTTTATGCGCGCTGACAATTACCGCCCGGTTAACGCGTGAGACCTTACTGCTAAGTCAGTGGGTGGCGGTAAGGTATCAGACCCAAAACAGACGCGCGCCAATTTTCATTTTGCCGCACGTCCATTTTCATCCCCCCCAAAAAGGGCCTTTTTTGCAGGCACGCTGAAAAATGGACCTGCGCGCATCCAATACATGCATCTACAACAGCGCAGGCCATTTTTCAGCGCACCTTAGTAAAAGGACCCCCTATGTTTGGTTGATTGACTGTACTAGATGGGCTTCTATTGCGCTTTGAAGCTGATTTAATTGCTGTATGTGTTGTTCTCTTTGTAATTTTGATATATTTTTAATACAATATTTTTATGATTTTCTGTTGTAACAAATATAACATATTCCTGTTTGCAAATAAGAAGCCTACAGCTTTCTGAATTATCCCAACTCAAGATCCTTCCTTGCTTTAACTAAATCAGACTTGTTCCTATAACCACATCCCATTTTATTATTTTAATCGAAGGAATCCATGCTTAGTAACACATTTCAGACTCACCATTTTCTTCAGATAAAACTAACTTGGTCTTTCTTGCCCATGTCATGCTGCTTAGCTCTGTCACTGATGTAGAGTAGTTGAACTCCACTCTAGAGGTCTTGGGCAACGTCATGGTTTCTGAGGAGTTAACAACTTCAGCTTGGAAAGAAAGAGATAGTGATATGAGACACACTTGGTAAGGTCTTCAAATGTATGAAGCATGGTTGATGATGATGTAGCCTGTTACTGTATATACTTTGCTTGTCCTTCATAAATACTTCTTCTAATGATGGCATTAAGATTAGGAGGTGAAGATGTGACTGGATCTATATTAAATGTTAATTCATTCTAGATTATTCTAGGGTCATGCTAAACTGTAAGATGAACTTTACCAAGCTTCTTTTATGAAATCAGCCTCTTACTTTTCTGTATTAGTGCAGGCGTGTCTATCACTTTCTGTTGCGTGGGACCACTGTGTTTTCCTTCTGCCCCATCGCCCATGCAGATTGCTTTATCTGTCATGGTCTTCCACTTGCTAAATTTGCCTTTTTCCGTTGACACAAAAATCTTGTTTGAGTTGGGCTTTGCATTCAGGTGTAAATCCAGGCCTTGGAGTTTCAAATGACCCTTCTTGCTACAGATCCAAGCTTGGTGCTGGCTACTGCTTCCACAGGGTTCCAGCTTTGCCAGGGCAAATGCAGGCAAGCTGTGCACGGTCAGACATTTTTTGCTGTGGGGGTTGATGATGGAGCTGGTGTTTGGGTCCCATCTCCACTGCTGATGTTGGGCATGGGACTTGCACTGCACCAGGGAAATCCTGCCAGTCTCATGGGTGCCATGGATGCACTTTTTCAGGTAGACATTCTTTATCATGAAGCTCTGCCCTTCTAATACTGAATAATGTAATTAAAGCATATATGTGAGCAGGAAAATCAAACAACTCAAAGCTTACATTTTATTGATTATTATCTAATTCACAACAATGGCAAAACAAGTTCTGTGCTGGCTGTAATACCTTTTCTCCGAGGCCTTCGTGTTCTCACAGCTGGGTGATGTCATCCGACAGAGCCCAGAGCCGATGCTGACATGCATAAATATAACTATATAAATCTGGCTATAAAGTAGTGCATATGAATTTATCTTGTTGGGCAGACTAGTTAGGCGGGGAGAGTCTGATAGGTACGGGCGGAGAGAGGGATCTTGGGGTGATAGTATCTGAGGATTTGAAGGCGATGAAACAGTGTGACAAGGCGGTGGCCGTAGCTAGAAGGTTGTTAGGCTGTATAGAGAGAGGTGTGACCAGCAGAAGAAAGGGGGTGTTGATGCCCCTGTATAAGTCGTTGGTGAGGCCCCACCTGGAGTATTGTGTTCAGTTTTGGAGGCCGTATCTTGTTAAGGATGTAAAAAGAATTGAAGCGGTGCAAAGAAAAGCTACGAGAATGGTATGGGATTTGCGTTACAAGACGTATGAGGAGAGACTTGCTGAACTAAACATGTATACTCTGGAGGAAAGGAGAAACAGGGGTGATATGATACAGACGTTCAAATATTTGAAAGGTATTAATCCGCAAACTAACCTTTTCCGGAGATGGGAAGGTGGTAGAACGAGAGGACATGAAATGAGATTGAAGGGGGGCAGACTCAAGAAAAATGTCAGGAAGTATTTTTTTCACGGAGAGAGTAGTGGATGCTTGGAATGCCCTCCCGCGGGAGGTGGTGGAAATGAAAACGGTAACGGAATTGAAACATGTGTGGGATAAGCATAAAGGAATCCTGTGCCGAAGGAATGGATCCTCATGAGCTTAGTCAAGATCGGGAGGCGGGGCTGGTGGTTGGGAGGCGGGGATAGTGCTGGACAGACTTGTACAGTCTGTGCCAGAGCCGGTGGTTGGGAGGCAGGGCTGGTGGTTGGGAGGTGAGGATAGTGCTGGGCAGACTTATACGGTCTGTGCCAGAGCCGGTGGTGGGCAGCGGGACTGGTGGTTGGGAGGCGGGGATAGTGCTGGACAGACTTGTACGGTCTGTGCCAGAGCCGGTGGTGGAAAGCGGGACTGGTGGTTGGGAGGCAGGGATAGTGCTGGACAGACTTGTACGGTCTGTGCCAGAGCCGGTGGTTGGGAGGCAGGGCTGGTGGTGGGGAGGTGAGGATAGTGCTGGGCAGATTTATACGGTCTATGCCTGTGCCAGAGCCGGTGGTTGGGAGGTGGGGCTGGTGGTTGGGAGGCGGGGATAGTGCGGGGCAGACTTATACGGTCTGTGCCCTGAAGAGCACAGGTACAAATCAAAGCAGGGTATACACAAAAAGCAGCAAATATGAGTTATCTTGTTGGGCAGACTGGATGGACCGTGCAGGTCTTTTTCTGCCGTCATCTACTATGTTACTATGTAGACTGAATGGACCGTACAGGTCTTTTTCTGCCGTCACCTACTATATATGCTATATATGTTATGTATGCCTATTTTTTGGCAAAAAAAGAGGGCTTTTTTTGCCGACGCGCTGAAAAATGGACCTGCGGGCATCCAATACATGCGTCTACACCAGCGCAGGCCATTTTTCAGCGCACCTTAGTAAAAGGACCCCTAAACCAGGGAAGCAGACGGTCTCTATGACCAAAATGATTTCAGTAGAGTGGATGACTGTTTCAATATTTCATTAAATGCTGATCATGTGTAGCATAGGGACATTTTTGAAAATGATGAACTTTTGCTTTATCTGCATAACATTGCTCAGTGGAGTGATATACTCACCCCCAAATTACCATAAAAATCTAAAATTAAAAGGTAATTGGGGATAATTCAGTTTATATTCTATTAGAGACCACAACAGAGGAAAGAGAGCGAGATTGATTTTTTAGATGGGAGGGGTAACTTATTTTGTTAGCAATTCTGGAGTGACTTAGGGTTCCTTTTACAATGCGGCGCTACTGATTAGCCTGCGCCGAATGCGTAGAATCTCACGAAAACTGAATGGGCTTCTTTGCCATCAGCGCACCGACGCTGAATATACCGACATCAAGTTATAAAGTAATTTTTTTTAGTTATTTTTAGTTAGGATTGTTAGTTTAAATTTTCCATCAACTTTTTAATGCGTGCTGTGCTATCTGACTGTGTAAACATGCAAAGTGCTTTGATTGGTCCCAGATAGATGGCATTTAAATGATGATAATAATCAAATGATAAATAAAAAGTGTAACGCAGCATGATCGAAACCATGCGAGCTGTTTTACAGCAGAGGCTACTTCTTATGCTTTAAATAGATGTAAGGTCTTTGAGATTCTAAACCATAACTTCCTTTTGCCAGTGGAGCACCACCCTTAACAAAAACAAAACCCAGTTCCTCTGACCTCAGGCTCTTTCCTACAGCCTTTAATTGTAATCCTACCACTGTGTTTCCCTTCATTTTTTTTAAATAAAGAACATTTTGTGAAATTCAATATATTGAACAGAGGCATAAATCTATTGGGGGGCAGTATCTAATATACCCCCTGAATAGGTCCAAGAATCTATTTTGCTGCATGGAAAAAAAAAATACCACAGAGGCTTAATAACACCAGGCAATTTACATACCTCAGGGATTTTGCAAAACTGAGACCACAGGCAAGTTCTTAAAAATTGCTTTAACCGTGATTAACTTGCAGCCCTAAATGTATTTATTTGCTGCATTTGTATCCCACATTTTCCCACCTCTTTGCAGGCTCAATGTGGCTTACATTATGCCGTAATGGCGATAGCCATTTCCGGAATGAGAAGTACATATTATTATTATTGCAAATAAAGTACAGAAAATATGAAGTACATTAGAAGTAAATGGATATACAGTTCTTTTCAGGAATTTGAAATCAAGGGTAATATATAACGTTTAATTTATTTATTTATTGCATTTGTATCCCACATTATCCCACCTCTTTGCAGGCTCGATGTGGCTTACAATTCGTCGTGGATATTGGAAGTAGAAAAGAATATACATTTGGTTTATGGAGGGTTAGGGTTACATGGTGGTGAAGCACATGGTTGTATTACAGCAAAAGACGTTATAAGACATTCCTACTGTATATATATTAAAGATTGTACAGTTACATGTGTTGATCTTTGTGATAAATCTTGTCGAGGAGATAAGTTTTCAGTAGTTTGCGGAAATTGGCCAGTTCATGGACCGTTTTCAAGTTGCGTGGTAGTGCGTTCCATAGCTGAGCGCTCATATAGGAAAAGGTAGATGCATTGAACAATTTGTATTTCAGACCTTTACAATTGGGAGGATGAAGATTGAGGAATGTGCGAGAAGATTTTATTGCGTTCCTGGGTGGTAGTTCTATTAGGTCTGACATGTAGGCTGGAGCGTCTCCATGGATGATCTTGAGGCTTATTTTCGAAAGAGAAAAACGCCCAAATTCCGACCTAAATCGGGAGATGGACGTCTTTCTCTTGTGGGTGCCCAAATCGGTATAATCGAAAGCCGATTTTGGGCGTTTCCAACTGCACTCCGTCGCGGGAACGCATAAAGTTGACGGGGGCGTGTCGGAGGCGTGGTGAAGGCGGGACTGAGGCGTGGTTATCGGCTGAGCAGAGATGTGCGTGCTCGGCCGATAATGGAAAAAAGAAGGGCGTTTTCAGAGAGAATTTAGGTCACTTTTGTTGGACCCGTTTTTTTTCACGAACAGGTCCCAAAAAAGTGCCCTAAATGACCAGATGACCACCGGAGGGAACCGGGGATGACCTCCCCTGACTCCCCCAGTGGTCAGTAACCCCCTCCCACCAAAAAAAACCAAATGTTAAACACTTTTTTCCCAACTTGTAAGCCAGCCTCAAATGTCATCCCCAGCTCCATGACAGCAGTATGCAGGTCCCCGAAGTAATTTTAGTTTAGTTAGTGCTGTGCGGGACCCATGCAGAGAGGAAAAATCGGAAGAAAAAAAAACAAACAAGCAAGTGCAGTCAGGGAAGTCTAAATTACCAGGATAGTAAAAGGGGGAATCAAACCAGCAATCTTCTGACTACAAGCTCAGTGCTCTAGCCAGTGAACCACATTATTCAGGTGCTTAGATGGCCTTCCCTTTCCATTAAGTCCCTCCAAGTTTCTGTCAGCCAATCACCGCTGTTTAGCTGACACAGATGTCAGCTAAATGAGCTGTGATTGGCTGACAGAAACTTGGAGGGACTTAATGGAAAGGGAAGGATGTGTAATCAGTGATGCACTGGCTAGAGCACTGAGCTTGTAATCAGAAGGTTGCTGGTTCAATTCCCCCTTTTACTATCTTTTAATTTGGACGTCCCTGACTGCACTTGCTTGCTTGTTTTTTTTTTCTTCCGATTTTTCCTCTCTGCATGGGTCCCGCGCAGCACCAACTAAAGTAAAATTGCTCTGGGGACCTGCATACTACTGTCATGGAGCTAGGTATGATATTTGAGGCTGGCATAGAGGCATCTCAGGGGGACCAGTGCACTACGAATGCTGGCCCCTCCCACGACCAAATGCCTTGGATTTGGTCGTTTTTGAGCTGGGACGCTTCGGTTTCGATTATCGCTAAAAAACAAAAACGCCCAGCTCCAAAAACGCCCTAATCCAATGTATTTTTGAAAAAAAAGATGGACGTCCATTTTTTTCGAAAATACAGTTCAGCCCGCCCCTTCACGGACCCGTTCTCGGAGATGGACGTTTTTACAAATGGGCGTTCGCGTTCGATTATGCCCCTCCTTGTGGACTAGGGTACAAAGTTTGAACGTGATGCGTTCTTTAAGTGGGAGCCAGTGTAGTTTTTCTCGTAGGGGTGTCGCACATTCATATTTTGGTTTGCCGAATATTAGTCTGGCTGCTGTGTTCTGGGCTGTTCAGTAAAGAAGAAGAAATGAAAGTAACCGAATAGAAGAGTTCAATGTTAACTCGTTCTGGTTGAGTTTTGATGTCAGGTCATTTATGAAGGATCCTCCTGATAAGTCTTTTTGAACCATTTAGTCTTTAGTAATTTCCGGAAGGGTGCCAGATCGTACGTTGTTTTTATGGCATTCGGTATTGCATTCCATAGTTGCGTGCGGATGTAGGAGAAGCTAGATGCCTATATTAAATTATATTTAAGTCCTTTACAATTGGGGTATTGGAGGTTCAAGAATGTGCGTGATGAACTTTTTATGTTTCTTGCTGGTAAGTCTATGAGGTCTGACATGTATATCGGGGCCTCGCCATGAATAATTTTGTGAACCAGGGTGCAGGTTTTGAATGTAATTCGATCTATTAGTGGAAGCCAATGTAATTTTTCTCTGAGGGGTTTATTATTATTAGCATTTGTATAGCGCTACCAGATGCACGCAGCGCTGAACAACTGATAAAAAGAGACAGTCCCTGCCCAAAAGAGTTTACAATCTAAATAATACAGACAGACAAGACAGTTACAGGCGAGGGAAGTAATGGGTGAGAAGGGAGGAAGGGACAAGGGGAGGGCAATTGAGTAGTAGCTAGGAGCCAAAAGCAGTAGTGAAAAGGTGGGTTTTCAGCATAGATTTGAAAACAGGTAGAGATGGAGCTAGACGTATAGGTCCAGGAAGTCTATTCCAGGCATAAGGTGCCGCGAGAGAAAAGGAGCGAAGCCTGGAGTTAGCAGTGGAGGAGAAGGAGGATGACGAGAGATTTGTCCAGTGAGCGGAGTTCACGGGGAGGAATGTAGGGAGAGATGAGAGCGGAGAGGTAATGGGGGGCTGCAGAGTGGTTTAGTGCTTTCGTATTTCGCTTTTCCAAATATGAGTCTGGCTGCAGTGTTTTGGGCTGTTTGGAGTTTCTTAATAATTTGTGCTTTACATCCGGTATAGATGGAATTGCAGTAGTCCAAATGGCTTAACACCAATGATTGCACCAGATTGCGGAATACTTCCCTTGGGAAGAAAGGTTTGACTCTGTTAAGTTTCCACATTGCATGGAACATTTTCTTTGTAACATTTTTCGCGCGACTTTCTAGAGTAAGATTTCGATCAATTGTGACTCCCAGGAGTTTCAAGGTGTCCGAGACGGGAAGAATGTGAATAAAATAAGAATAAAACCTATGGCCCTTTAGAACCAGCACCCTGGACCAGAGCTTCACCTGGTCCACTGGCTCAGCTGGCCCTGGTCTGGGGACGGAAATGGGGGCATAGCTAACTTGCCAATTAGGAATTGCAGTTCTAACTTTGCTCGACTAGCTATGCCCGTGTGAATATCAGCCATACCCGCATAATTTCCGGGTACTACCACTGACCATGATATTAAATGCTGGTGTCCGGACATGGCTCTATATTGAATATTCAAGTCTAAGTTCGCTGGTGGTGGTCAGTGTTTATAAAATACTCACTGCCCCTGGCTCAATATTGACATGATTATTGTTTTAATAAAGCATAGTATCTCTGACCAATATCTTTAATATTCCCTTAGCTCGTGTTTGTCCTGCCTGTCCTAATTAGATTGTAAGCTCTGTCAAGCAGGGACTGTCTCGTCATGTTCAAGTGTACAGCGCTGCGTACGTCTAGTAGCGCTATAGAAATGATAAGTAGTAGTAGTAGTCTGCACAGAATTTTGCTACACTTTGAGATTCCGGAATCTTGCTACTCTTTGGGATTCTGCATGGAATCTTGCTACTCTTTGGGATTCCGGAACCTTGAGACTCTTTAGGATTCTGCATGGAATCTTGCTTCTCTTTGTCCTTATCCCTTATTTGTCCTCTTTTTCTGTCCTGATTAGATTGTACGCTCTGTCGAGCAGGAACTGTCTCTTCATGTTCAAGTGTACAGCGCTGCGTATGTCTAGTAGCACTATAGAAATAAGTAGTAGTCTGCACCGAATCTTGCTACTCTTTGGGATTCTGGAGTCTTGCTACTCTTTGGGATTCTGCACAGAATCTTGCTACTCTTTGAGAACACTTATGTTATCATCCTCACTTTAATATTCCCTTATCTCTTGTTTGTCTGTCCTAATTAGATTGTAAGCTCTGTTGGGCAGGGACTGTCTCTTCATGTTCAAGTGTACAGCACTGTGTACGTCTTGCAGCGCTATAGAAATGATAAGTAGTAGTAGTAGTAGTCATCGGGATTCTGGAATCTTGCTACTCTTTGGGATTCTGCATGGAATCTTGCTACTCTTTGGGATTCCGGAACCTTGAGACTCTTTGGGATTCCACACGGAATCTTGCTACTCTTTGTCCTTATATCTTACTAGTAAAAAAGGCCCGTTTCTGACACAAATGAAACGGGCGCTAGCAAGGTTTTCCTTGGAGTGTGTATGTTTGGGAGAGTGTATGTGAGAGTGACTGTTTGAGAGTCAGAGTGAAAGTGTGAGTGTGTGAGAGAGAGTGAGTCTGGGTGTGAGTGTGTTTGTGAGAGAGTGTGTGTGAGAATGAGAGTGTGTGCAAGTCTGTATGTGAGACACAGTGTGAGAGTGTGTGTGTGTGTGGGCAAGAGAGAGAGTGTGTGTGAGACACAGATTTTCTGTGAGAGTGAGTGTATGACACCAAGCGAGTGTGTGTGTGAGCCGTGCCCTCCCAATCCATGGCCATCTGTCCCCTGCCCCCTCCATTCATCCTTTTCCAGCAATTCCCCTCTGTCCCTGAGTCGTGCCCTCCCAATCCATGGCCATCCATGTTTGTCTGTCACCTGCCCCCTCCATTCATCCCTATCCAGCATTTCTCCTCTCTGCCTGAGGCCTGCCCTGCAATCCATATCCATCCATGCCCATCTGTGCCCTCCATTCATCCCTATGCAGCAATTCCCCTCTCCCTGAGTCCTGCCCTTCCAATCCATGCCCATCCATGCTCCTCTGTCACCTGGCCCCTCCATTTTTCCCTATCCAGCATTTCCCCTCTCTGCCTGAGGCCTGCTCTGCAATCCATATCCATCCATGCCCATCTGTCCCCTCCATTCATCCCTATCCAGCAATGCCCCTCTCCCTGAGTCCTGCCCTTCCAATCCATGCCCATCCATGCTCATCTGTCACCTGGCCCCTCCATTTGTCCCTATCCAGCATTTCCCCTCTCTGCCTGAGGCCTGCTGTGCAATCCATATCCATCCATGCCCATCTGTCCCCTCCATTCATCCCTATCCAGCAATTCCCCTCTCCCTGAGTCCTGCCCTTCCAATCCATGCCCATCCATGCTCCTCTGTCACCTGGCCCCTCCATTTTTCCCTATCCAGCATTTCCCCTCTATGCCTGAGGCCTGCTGTGCAATCCATATCCATCCATGCCCATCTGTCCCCTCCATTCATCCCTATCCAGCAATTCCCCTCTCCCTGTGTCCTGCCCCTTCCAATCCATGCCCATCCATGCTCATCTGTCACCTGGCCCCTCCATTTTTCCCTATCCAGCATTTCCCCTCTATGCCTGAGGCCTGCTGTGCAATCCATATCCATCCATGCCCATCTGTCCCCTCCATTCATCCCTATCCAGCAATTCCCCTCTCCCTGTGTCCTGCCCCTTCCAATCCATGCCCATCCATGCTCATCTGTCACCTGGCCCCTCCATTTTTCCCCATCCAGCAATTTCCCTCTCTCCCTGAGTTCTGCCCTCCCAATCCATGCCCATCCATGCTCCTCTTTCCCCTGCCCCCTCCATTCATCCATTTCTAGTAATTCCCCTCTCTCCCTTCCATGACCCCCCCCTCGCATCCATGCTACTCTCTCTCCCATGTCCCAGCCTGGCCCGCCCTCTTTCCCCCCCCCCCCCCTTCGCATCCATGCCTCGCATCCATGCCCCCCCTTCGCATCCATGCATCCCCCCCCCCCCGTTCGCATCCATGCATCCCTTTTTTTTTTCTTCTTCTTCGTTTTAACTTTACCTCCGTGGCGGTTCGTGCAGCGAAGCGTCAGGGAAGGAGGCGCCGCCTCCTTCCCTGACGCTTCGCTTCCCGATTTGTTTGGTTTGAGGCGAGGGCGGGGCAGAGACGGCTGGCTGGCTTGAAGGCTTCACTGGGAGTGACGTCAGATGGCTTCAAGGCTTCAAGGCTTCAGGGCTTGAAGCTTCCGGCTTCAAACTTCCGGCTTCACAGAACGTTGTCTTCAGAACGTTCACGGTGCGTTTTATTATATTAGATTTGTCCTGTCTGTCTGTCCTAAATAGATTGTAAGCTCTGTCGAGCAGGGACTGTCTCGTCATGTTCAAGTGTACAGCGCTGCGTACGTCTAGTAGTGCTTTAGAAATTATAAGTAGTAGTAGTAGTCTGCACAGAATCTTGCTACTCTTTGAGATTCCGGAATCTTGCTACTCTTTGGGATTCTGCACAGAATCTTGCTGCTCTTTGGGATTCCGGAATCTTGCTATTCTTTATCCTAATCCCTTATTTGTCCTGTTTTTCTGCCCTGCTTAAATTGTAAGCTCTGTTGAGCAGGGACTGTTTCTTCATGTTCAAGTGTACAGCGCTACGTACGTCTAGTAGTCCTTTAGAAATGATAAGTAGTAGTAGTATCTTGATATTTGGTTAACAATTCATGACTAATACGGTCCCTTAATTCCTGACTTTCACTGTGTTTGAAGGAACAGCATCCTGTAGCTTTCACCACTCATAGTTTAAGGGTCCTTTTACTAAGGTGCTCAGAAAAAAGGTCTGCATTAGTGTAGGTGCGTGTTTTGGGCACACGCAGAATCATTTTTCAGCATACCTGCAAAAAATGCCTTTTTTTTCTTTTTGCCGAAAATGGACGTGCGACAATATGAAAATTGCCGCACGTTCATTTTGGATCTGAGACCTTACCACCAGCCATTGACCTAGCGTTAAAGTCTCATGCGGTAACTGGGCGGTAATGACCTACGTGCATAGTTACATAGTAGATGACGGCAGAAAAAGACCTGCACGGTCCATCTAGTCTGCCCACGATAAAATATGTGTATCAAATGCCACTTGGTGCGCGTCCGAAAATAAAAATTATTTTTTGGACGCGTGTATTGGACATGTGCCAAAAATGAAATTACTGCCACGCGGTAACTCCATTTTGGCGCGTGTTGGGTGTGCATAGACGCTTTATGCGGCTTAGTAAAAGGGCCCCTTAATTTCCAAATAGTTTACTGGCTAACTTCTGAAGATAGACAGGGAAATCCCTAACGGAAAATGTTCTCCTGCCAATCTGCTCCATTTCTGACCCTAATTTGAGAGGTGCAAATATTTGACCATTAGAAAAAGGAGGCTCTAGAGACATTCTGGGGGCAGGCTTTCAATTTAGCCAGTCAGTTTGGATTTTGGTCAGTAATCAGCTAAATTCGGTACATTTAATTAACTTGTCTTTCCTAAGCAAGTTACATTCAGATGTAGTTTGGCCTACAACTCTAGCTGTACAAGTTTTTTCAGCTCGGTCTAAACAAATTTTCCATCGTGGCCTAGCTGATAAAGTGCATGCAGCTGAAAAGTCAGCTAAAGATGATCGGGTCAAACTATCTGGTCATCTTTGCCACTCATCCCTTATTGAACATGGACCCTTGACCCTCAGTGATGCACACCAGCACTATGCAAAATCTCAGAGATCCATTCTAATGCCATCATTTTTTTTTTCATTTTAATATGCATGTATTCATTAAATCTTACAAAATACAACAAGAAGCACCAAGAGCCTTCTGGGGTCAACAGTGACGCATGCGCTGTGCGCCGAAACACGACCCGTGTCGGGTCTATATTTGAATATCGATTTTGCTAATTAAAGGAACTGCGTCTCGTTTCTGAAGGTTCTTGGTGCTTCTTGTATTTTGGACTTTGTTTTGTACCAGAGGCGTAGCCAGACCTCAGCGGGAGGGGGTTCTAGAGCCCGAGGTGAGGGGGCACATTTTAGCCTCCCCCTGGCACTGCTGCCTCCTCCCCCCGTGCTGCCGCCCCTCTGTCGCCACTTTCAACCCCTCCCCTGCCACCGCCAGGTACCTTTGCCAGCTGAAGTCCTCTTCAGTGTGTTCGCTGATCTGTTTCTGTGAGTCCTGACTCCTGACGTGCAGGACGTCAGGAGTCAAGACTCACAGAAACAGATCAGCGTACGTGCCAGAGACTGGCGCTGAAGAGGACTTTGGCTGGTGGGGGTTGAGGACCCCCGCCAGCAAAGGTACCTGGCAGTGGTGGCGGAGGAGGGTCGGCAGCGGCGGGAGAGGGGGGGGGTCAAAAGTGGTGGGGGATGGTCAGTGGGGGGGGGGGGGGTCAAAAGTAGAGGGGGCCAGGGCTAAATCTGTGGGGGCCCATGCCCCCATTGCCCCACCTAGTTACAACCCTGTTTTGTACTTCGAACCCTCTCTGTACTGTTTAATTAAACCTTACACCAGTGGTTCCCACACCTGGTCGTGGAGGCACCCCATCCAGTCAGGTTTTCAGGATATCCACAATGAACATTCGTTAGAGAGATTTGAAAGCATTGCCTTCAGTGGATGCAAATCTCTCTTATTCATTGTGGATATCCTGAAAACCTGACTGGATGGGGTGCCTCCAGGACCAGGTTTAGGAACCAGTGTCTTACACACTCCGGGGTCCTTTTACAAAATGTGGCCTTAGTACGTCTTTACGTGGGTCTTTCCCACATGCTAAGGCCATTTTTACTGCAACCATATAATGGCTGATTTTCTATTTTTTTTTCTATTAATGGCCATGCACTAATGTTGCCATTAGTGTATAGCTATTTTAAAGAACCCAGTATGAGCACCCATTTTGTAGGTGGTAAGAGCTTACACAATACTTCTGCATTATTCTTTAAATTAGTCCCCTTATTTTCTAACTCCTATATACCTATCTATATGTTCCATCTTTGCTTATACCCTACACTATCTGTTAAAATGTGTGGGATAAACATAAAGGAATCCTGTTCCGAGGGAATGGATCCACAGAAGCTTAGCTGAGATTGGGTAGCAGAGCCGGTGGTGGGAGGTGGGGCTGGTGGTTGGGAGGCGGGGATAGTGCTGGGCAGACTTATACGGTCTGTGCCAGAGCCGGTGGTGGGAGGCGGAGCTGGTGGTTGGGAGGCGGGGATAGTGCTGGGCAGACTTATACGGTCTGTGCCAGAGCCGGTGGTGGGAGGCGGGGCTGGTGGTTGGGAGGCGGGGATAGTGCTGGGCAGACTTATATGGTCTGTGCCCTGAAAAGGACAGGTACAAATCAGGGTAAGGTATACACAAAAAGTAGCACATATGAGTTTATCTTGTTGGGCAGAGTGGATGGACCATGCAGGTCTTTTTCTGCCGTCATCTACTATGTTACTATGTTATTATGTTGACATTGTAAGTAGTATACTATAACATACTTTGTATTGTTATTTGAATATTTTTACTGCTGTAATTGTCTATTGCTCATGTTTGATTTATTTTTATTGTACACCGCCTTGAGTGATTTCCTTTGAAAAGGTGGTAAATAAATCCTAATAAATAAATAAATAAATAACCAGTGAATGTACAGTAATGTAGCTGCACTAACTGTTTACTGCAGAAACACCTACTCTCCGCCCCCTAACAAGCCCCCTCAAAAATATTTTAGCATGTGATTAGCATGTGCAGATACCGAAGGTCACCTGGGCGCTTCCTGTGGTAAGCCATTTTGAGTGGCATTAGGGGTGAGCAAACAGGGCAATTGCCTTGGGCTGCCATATCACTGGGGGCCCCAAACCTGCCTAAAGTTCAAACAGGGACAATCTGCAAGCAACAGTGGCGTACCAAGGGGGGACGGTGGGGGCGGTCCGCCCCAGGTACATGCCGCTGAGGGGTGCTGCGTGCCGGTCAGCGTCGTTGGTTTCCATGCTCCCTCTGCCCCGGAACAGGAAGTAACCTGTTCTGGGGCAGAGGGAGCATGGAAACCAACGACGCTGACCGGCGCGCGGCACCCCCCCAGCGGCGCGCACCTGGGGGGGGTTCTTTCGCTGGGGTGGGGGAGTGTCCCTTCGCCGGGGTCGCGCTGCACGGGGGGGGCAGGGCGCATCGGCGATCTGCCCCGGGTGTCAGCGCCCCTCGGAATGCCACTGGCAAGCAAGCTTTCGAACCCCCTCCGTAGCATCTGCCCTGGGCCCCGTCAGGTCTAGTACTGGACCTGGGTGTTAGACATGCATTACCACCAAATGTAGCTTAGTAAAAAGGAGTGAGGTAGCCTAGTGGTTATTGCAGTGGACTTTGGTCCTCGGGAACTGAGTTCAATTCCTACTGCAGCTACTTGTGACTCTCGGCAAGTCACTTAACCCTCCATTGCCCCTGGTACAAAATAAGTACCTACATATATGTAAACCGCTTTGAATATAGTTGCAAAAACCTCAGAAAGGCAGTATATCAAGTCCCATTTCCCTTTCCCTCAGTTCTTCTCCTGCCTCCAATTAATCTGGATGAGAGGTCCACACAGAGGCCCTTAACAAGCCACATTTGGTTCCAAAACCTCAGCTTATCACTACTGTAGAGAATCAAAACCTGAGGAAAACATCAGTGCTGGTGGAATGCAGTAAGCTGGGTATGCAGGGCAGGGGGCACCAACATTCTGGGGCACCTGGCTTTAGCCCTCCCTAGCTGCCCTGCTCTTTTTTACTGCTGCCACTATGCCTCTAGTCAAACGGTCTGGTGCGCTGGCATCATGTACTCCTCGGAGTCAAAAAATTAATCAGAGGAGCACGCATTGCCAGCATGCCAGACCCGTTTGACTAGAGGCAGAGCTGGAGGTGGGAGCTGATCCAGGGGAAGGGTGAGAGAATGGAGCTGGGGCTGAAAAGGGGGTGGGTGGGAGAAGAGAGAAAGGAGATGCTGGGCTGGATCGTGGAGGGGCGGGGTGACTGATAGTTGGCAGGGGGGGGTGCCAGAGACCCTAGCACCGGCCCTGGAAAACATGGCTGCACCTTAGCTCCCTTTTGAATTACTGTAGAGGACTATGATTGACTGAACCCCAGAAAGAGTTTCTCTTTACTGGATTGCTAATCCCGATTGTTTTAGGAAGGCCACAACTTGGGGAGCTGTCAGGCAGTACTCGAGCGACTGCTGGAGAGGGGTGTGTCAGAGAGTTTGCTGCTGCTGCTCGGGAGGTTCGAGATGATATCGCCGTAGAAATTCGGATTATGGTGCCCCATTCTGGAGACCATACACACAAGAGGATATAAATCAGATGGAACAGATCCAGAAGATAGACTGTTGTGTGTTTGGATGAGAGGTTTGTCTCTTTCCTGTCTACAACTGGCATTCATTTCTGATTTGTCTAGTTTGTACACTGCTTTGCCATGTACCCAGGAAAAGTGGTATATTACCCTCCCCTTGTTCCTTCTCACCCAATACTTCCTTCGCCCTTAATTGTCTTGTCTGTCTGTATTTTAGATTGTAAGCTTTTTTTGAGCAGGGACTGTCTCTCTGTGTCAGGTGTTCAGCGCTGCGTGTGTCTGGTAGCGCTATACAAATGTTAATAATAATAATAATATTACATGTAAAAAACACATAACCCATAAACCTTCTGACCACGTGTATGCATGCAGGATACTTACCCTGAAACCAAAGCAGGAGGCCCAGCCAGCCGAGGTCCAGCTTGAGCTGCTTCATGATCTCCTAGCAACGAAAAAAAAAGAGACCTTGAAAAGAGGGGGAAAAAGTGCCAGAAACTTTCTTATACCACAGACTCTCCACACCAGAACAAAAATTAGGGATAAAGAAAAATGGTTAAAGAAACTTTTGGAAGATGTGAACACTGCAGTCGTCGCTGCAGTGTGCAGGGTCTTTGCTCCCTTTTAACAAAGCGCACTGCCCAGCTGGGAAGAAAGCCAACAAAATTGAAAGTCTCTTCTGGTGAAGAAAAAGGAGGGTGGGTTTCACAGCTTGATTCCTGTAAACTGGTGAAAAAGCAAAACAGGGGAAATTCGACACTTCAAAGGCAAGCCACCCGCAGGATATTAAAGAAAAATAATGTTAAAAAATGGAAAGAAGATGTAATAATCAGAAGTGAACCATTTTCTAGGGAAGGAGAAGTGCAATGCCTCTCAGTAATTTATTCTGTGGTGATTTGCTCCTTATGAGGAGAGAATGTTAATTAGAGGCTGCTGGAGCTCAGGGGAAAATGCCTGATTCTGTCAGCGAAAGACTGAATATTGCCTCCTCCCCTGGACACCCCTACCTGTGCTCTTACTGCTACTATTTATCATTTCTATAGCGCTACTAGGCGTACGTAGCGCTGTACACTTGAACATGAAGAGACAGTCCCTGCTCGACAGAGCTTACAATCTAATTAGGACAGACAAACAGGACAGATAAGGGATAAGGACAAAGAGTAGCAAGATTCCGTGCAGAATCCTAAAGAGTAGCCAGATTCCGGAATCCCAAAGAGTAGCAAGATTCCGTGTGGAATCCCAAAGAGTAGCAAGATTCCGGAATCCCAAAGACTACTACTATTACTTATCATTTCTATAGCGCTACTAGACAAGCGCAACGCTGTACACTTAAAAATGAAGAGCCAGTCCCTGCTCGACAGAGCTTACAATCAGCTCTCAAGTGAACTGAAATCAGTTTGGTGGAGTTTGTACTCAACCTACTTGTAAAAGAGCCAGCAACATACTTGGGAGTAAGTCAGACTCCAACTGGAAGAGTCTCCCAAACCTGGAGCCCCACCTGTATATCCGTACACTCTGAGATTCCATTCTCACCAAGAATCTGGGCGCTGGCATTCAATGTCCGGGTTTATGCTGCCAGCTATTTCTTATCTGATTAAGTGTAGAAACCAGATTAAGATAAGACTGTGTTTTATGTGGTCCATATGGCTGCTTAACTTAGGCGGTTAAGTGCTGAACATTGGCATTTAACCATATAAATACTGACTCTAAGCCAGACCACCTACAAAATAGCTGGCTTTCACTTTAACGGTCTATATGAGTCAGTGACGTACCGAGGGCGGGGAGGTGGGGGCAGTCCGCCCCGGGTACATGCTGCTGGAGGGGTGCAGAGCGCAACCGTGCGGCTGTCGGCTCCACTGGTTCCCTGCTCCCTCTGCCCCAGAACAGGTTACTTCCTGTTCTGGGGCAGAGGAAGCAGGGTACTAGTGGAACCGACAGCCGCGCGTCTGCTCCCAGCAGGTAAGAATGCACCTGGGGGGGGGGGGGCTTGGGTGATACACTGGGGGGGGGGGGTTGATGCAGCAGGGGGATGTCGTGCTGCACCCGGTAGGGGAGGGGGGTGCACAGCGGCGATCCCTCCCGGGTGGCAGCCGACCAAAGATCACCACTGACATAAGTACGTAAGTATTGCCATACTGGGACAGACCGAAGGTCCATCAAGCCCAGCATCCCGTTTCCAACAGTCACAAGTACCTGGTAAGATCCCAAAAAAGTACAATACATTTTATGTTGCTTATCCTAGAAATAAGCAGTGGATTTCCCCCAAGTCTATTTTAATAATGGTCTATGGACTTTTCCCTTAGGAAGCCATTCAAACCTTTTTTTAAACCATGCTAAGCTAACCACTTTGACTACATACATTCTCTGGCAACAAATTCCAGAGTTTAATTACACGTTGAGCGAAGATATGTTTTCTCTGATTCGTTTTAAATGTACTACTTTGTAGCTTCATTGCGTGCTCCCTAGTCCTAGTATTTTTGGTGATATTCAGCAGCACTAACCAGTTATGTGCCACTGAATATCAGGGGATAGCCCCGCCAAGCGATTTAACCAGCCAGGAACCATTTTTTATTATTATTTATTTATTGCATTTGTATCCCGCATTTTCCTACCTCTTTGCAGGCTCAATGTGGCTTACAATACATCATGGATAGTGGAAATAGGAAGAAAATAGATATTAGGTGTTACAGAAGGATTTTGGGTTGCATGGTAATGGAATACATGATAGTAATATAACAGAAGTCATTATTAAACATTTCTGTATAGATAGATAGATATAGATATAAGTTAAATTGCTTTGAATATCAACCTCACCTTTTCTAGATATGTTAGAGCATAGAAGAAAACAGTAGGAAGACTGCGAGATGGAGAGGTGAAGGGGAGGAATGGGTGGAGAAAGACCGGTAAAAGTACCGAACAAATGCTACTGCACCATATCCTTCAAAGGACAGGAGGTCCCAAGCAATAACAGAAGAGCAGAAATGAAAAAGTGGACCAGGCAATGGAGCTAAATGAAATGCATTCTGCATTACTATGGGAGCGTAATACAATGGGAAAGGTTTCAGAAAAGTTAATTCAGAGCAGTGACAATCCTAGGTCGGCTGCCACCCGGGGCAGATTGCCAATGCGCAACCCCCGCCCGGGTGCAGCACGACCCTCCTCCCCCCTGGTGCAATGACACCCCCCCCCCGGCGCATCAACCCCCCCCCCCAAGTGTATTCTTAGCTGCTGGGAGCAGCCGCGCAGCTCTCGGCTCCGCTGGTTCCCAGAGGGAGCAGGGAGCCAGTGGAGCCGACAGGCGCGCGGCTGCTCTCTGCACCCCTCCATCAGTGTGCACCCGGGGCGGACCACCCCCACCGCCCTGCCCTTGGTACGCAGCTGATTCAGAGAAAGCAGATTTCTTGGCTGAAAATATTTTTTGCTTTATGCAGTGCAATCATATGCATAGCTAGATAAAGATGTTATAAACATTGCTAATTATGTTTAATATTTCCTTAAGCAATGGGGACATCTAGTGACTGAACATAATACTGCACTTAGAAATCTACACTGGGACAGTCTAGCTCAGTGATGGTGAACCTATGGCACGCGTGCCAGTGAGGGCATGCAGAGCCGTCGCTTCAGCCAGAGTCACCTCCGAGTTCCAGGGTCCCCCTCCCCTGTCCCTCCCTCCCTCCGAGTTCCAGAGTCGTCCTCCCTCCGAAATTTAAAAGTCATTTCTTGACTTAGCTCGTCGGGGATGGGTTACGGCGGCCGGCAGCAGCGCTAAAATGCGTGCAGGCTCGGCCCTTCTCTCTCTCTCTAAGCTCTGGTCTCGCCCTCATTTCCTGTTTCCACAAGGGCGGGACCAGAGCTCAGAGAGAGAGAGAGAAGGGCCAAGCCTGCACGCATTTTAGCGCTGCTGCCAGCCGCTGTAGCCCATCCCCGACGAGGTAAGTCAAGAAATGACTTTTAAAATTCGGAGGGAGGGAGGGACGATGACTCTGGAACTCGGAGGGAGAGGGGAGGGGGGACCCTGTGGAGCTCGGAGGGAGGGGGGACCCTGTGGAACTCAGAGGGAGGGGACCCTGAAACTCGGGGGGTGGGGGACGGAGGGAGGACCCTGGAACTTGGAGGGAGGGAGAGGGGAGGGGGGACCCTGTGGAACTGGGAGCGAGGGGGACAGGGGACCCTGTGGAACTGGGAGGAAGGGGGGGACGGAGGACCCTGGAACTCGGGGGGGGGGGGGGGGGGGGGGGGACCCTGGAACTGGGAGGGAGGGCCCTGGAACTTGGAGGCAGGGATGTGGCCTGGAACTCGGAGGGAGGTGGAGGGGGGACGAGGCAGGGGGAGGGAGGGGGGAATGGCACTTTGCGATAAATAATTAGATTTTGGGTTGCTGTTTGGGTACTCGGTCTCTGAAAGGTTCGCCATCACTGGTCTAGCTGAACCATAGGCAAATTCTGATTCTCATAGGCAAATTCAGCTGCTCTCTTACAGGAAGAGGTATCAGCTGGAGAAAAGAGATGGAGTGGCATAGTGATTAGAGTACCAGTCTTGCTCCAGAGGTGGCCAGTTCAAATCCCACTGCTGCTCCTTGTGATCTTGGGCAAGTCACTTAACCCTCCATTGCCTCAGGTACAGACTTAGATTGTGAGCCCTCCTGGGTCAGAGAAATATCCAGAGTACCTGAATGTAACTCACCTTGAGCTACTACTGAAAAAGATGTAAGCAAAATCCAAATAAATTATTTGAGATTCTGTTGCTACTATTTGAGATTCTATATGGAATGTTGATATTATCTGCGATTCTACATGGAATGTTGGTCTACATGGAATGTTGCTACTATTTGAAATTCTGTTGCTACTATTTCAGATTCTACATGGAATGCTGCTATAGTGGAGGAGTGGCCTAGTGGTTAGAGCACTGGTCTTGCAATCCAGGGAATCCAGAGGTGGCCAGTTAAAATCCCACTGCTGCTCCTTGTGATCTTGGGCAAGTCACTTAACCCTCTATTGCCTCAGGTACAAGCTTAGATTGTGAGCCCTCCTGGGACAGAGAAATAGCCAGTGTACCTGAATGTAACTCACCTTGAGCTACTACTGAAAAAGGTATCTAAATAAATATATGGAATGTTGTCATGTTTTGAGATTCTGGAATGTTGCTACTATTGGAGATTCTAGATGGAATGTTGCTAATGGAGGAGTGGCCTAGTGGTTAGAGCACCGGTCTTGCAATCCAGAGGTGGCAGGTTCAAATCCTGCTGCTGCTCCTTGTGATCTTGGACAAGTCACTTAACCCTCCATTGCCTCAGGTACAAACTTAGATTGTGAGCCCTCCTGGGACAGAGAAATATCCAGAGTACCTGAATGTAACTCACCTTGAGCTACTACTGAAAAAGGTGTGAGCAAAATCTAAATAAATATATGGAATGTTTCTACTATTTGAGATTCTACATGGAATGTTGACATTATTTGAGACTCTAGAGGGAGGAGTGTTGCTAGTGGAGGAGTGGCCTAGTGGTTAGAACACTGGTCTTGCAATCCAGAGGTGGCAGGTTCAAATCCCACTGCTGCTGCTCCTTGTGATCTTGGGCAAGTCACTTAACCCTCCATTGCCTCAGGTAGAAACTTAGATTGTGAGCCCTCCTGGGACAGAGAAATATCCAGAGCACCTGAATGTAACTCACCTTAAGCTACTAATGAAAAAGGTGTGAGCAAAATCTAAACAAAGTAAATAAATGGTAGGAGTAGCAGAGATAATAGGGAAGAGGGCTGGTAGAGAGAGCAGTGTTGGCAGGGGAGAGTGGTGACTGGTGGTGGTGGTGCAGAAAAGTACATGGAAGACCTGAGATGGTGGTGCAAAGAGGTAACTCAGTGTGCCTTTTACTAAGGTGTGCAGAAAAATGGCCCCTGCTGGTGTAGGCACTTGTATTGGATGCGCGCAGGTCCATTTTTCAGCGTGCCTGCAAAAAAGGCATTTTTTTTTTTGCCAAAAATGGATGTGCGACAAAATAAAAATCAGCATGCGTCTATTTTGAGTATGAGACTTCACTGCCACCCATTGACTTAGTGGTAAGGTTTCACACGTTAACCGGGCGGTAATCATCTGTGTGCGTACACTGCCGATTACCGCCCAGATTGCGCCACGTGGTAGAAAATAGAAATTATTTTCTGCTGCGTGTTTTGGACGCACATCAAAATTAGAATTATCACCCGGGGCACACGGTAGCTGGGCGGTAGTTCTAATTTGACGCGCGTTGTACACATGCACACGTGTCTTAGTTAAAGGACCCCTCAAAGAGCAGAGTCAGTGGCAGACTGGAGGATAAGTTAGTTGCACCAAATATGGATTATGGACATGGTACTCCCGAGTCCTTTTTGCTTGGCATGGCAACCAACCGCTACTGTCACCGAGTTTGTTCTACATGTAGGCCAAACAAAAGATTTCAGGTCATTTTATAAAACCCTGCTCGACGCTTCTCACTGTTGCCAAAGCCTGCCGTGATCCTGCAAAGTGGGACGTGAACTGCTGCTACAGCTTCAGGTGAACTCCATGGTTGAAAGGGAAAAAATGGGACTTGATATACTGCCTTTGCTGAGGTTTTTGCAACTACATTCAAAGTGGTTTACATATATTCAGGTACTTTGAGCAGGGACTGTCTTGTAGCGCTATAGAAGTGATAAGTAGTAGTAGTAGTAATAATAATGTAGAAGCCTGCCCTTGCAGATCAGCAATGCAGCCGCGCAGGCTTCTGTTTCTGTGAGTCTGACGTCCTGCACGTACGTGCAGGACGTCAGACTCACAGAAACAGAAGCCTGCGCGGCCGCGTTGCTGATCTGCAAGGGCAGGCTTCTAGATGGAATGTTGCTAGTGGAGGAGTAGCCTAGTGGTTAGTGCAGAGGAACATGGAATGTTGCTACTATTTGAGATTCTGGAATGTTGCTATTACTTGAGATTCTACATGGAATGTTGCTACTATTGGAGATTCTGTTGCTACTATTTGAGATTCTACATGGAATGTTGCTATTCCACTAGCAACATTCCATATTTAGATTGTGAGCTCTTTGAGCAGGGACTGTCTTTTCATGTATGGTGTACAGCGCTGAGTATGCCTTATAGCGCTATAGAAGTGATAAGTAGTAGTAGTAGTAGTAATGTAGAAGCCTGCCCTTGCAGATCAGCAACACGGCCGCGCTGGCTTCTGTTTCTGTGAGTCTGACGTCCTGCACGTACGTGAAGGACGTCAGACTCACAGAAAGAGAAACCTGCACGGCCGCGTTGCTGATCTGCAAGGGCAGGCTTCTAGATGGAATGTTGCTAGTGGAGGAGTAGCCTAGTGGTTAGTGCAGTGGAACATGGAATGTTGTTACTATTTGAGATTCTGGAATGTTGCTATTACTTGAGATTCTACATGGAATGTTGCTACTATTGGAGATTCTGTTGCTACTATTGGAGATTCTACATGGAATGTTGCTATTCCACTAGCAACATTCCATATTTAGATTGTGAGCTCTTTGAGCAGGGACTGTCTTTTCATGTATTGTGTACAGCGCTGCGTATGCCTTGTAGCGCTACAGAAGTGATAAGTAGTAGTAGTAGTAGTAGTTATACAGCTCTTGATCTGCAGCAGGTGCTCTGCCTATTGAGTGAAAACCCTTCAGTGTGTACTGTAGTTACAGTTCTGTGATCTGCAAGGTTCTTGAAACCAGAGGAAATAATTAGCATTAGACTGAAATGAGCATCAGTGTATCATGTGCACTGATCTTAAATTTAATTAACCCAGAGGCAATCTCAAGAGGCAGTGCAAAAAATAAAACAGAAGGTCAAGAGCACAGAATCAGTGACAGTACAAATCTGATATGACACTTAACATGCTCTTTGAATTACAACTCATAGCATCTGCATGGTTATAAATGCACAATTTATCAAATGCAACTGTGTAACTACTTTCTTCTGAAAACACAGAAAACCACCCTGTGATTTTCAAAGCGTGAAGATTTCTCAGTACAAAGCTACAAGAATAGCAGTTACTAACGAGGATTTGCACACATAAGTACATAAGTATTGCCGCACTGGGACAGACCAAAGGTCCATCAAACGCTGCATCCTGTTTCCAACAGTGGCCAACCCAGGTCACAAATACCTGGCAAGATCCCGAAAAAGTTCAATACATTTTATGCTGTTTATCTCAGAAGTAAGCAGTAGATTTTCCCCAAGTCAATTTAATAATGGTCTATGGACTTTTCCTTTAGGAAGCCGTCTATACCTTTTTAAAACCCTGCTAAGCTAACTGCCTTCACCACATTCTTTGGCAATGAATTCCAGAGTTTAATTACACGTTGAGTGAAGAAAAATTATTTCCGATTCGTATTAAATTTACTACTTTGTAGCTTCATTGCATGCCCCCTAGTCCTAGTATTTTTGGAAAGATTAAACAAATGATTCATGTCTAGCCGTTCCATTCCATTCACTATTTTATAGACCTCTATCATATCTCCCCTCAGCCATCTTTTCTCCAAGCTGAAGAGATGGGATGACTTCCCTATGAGGAAAGGCTGAAGTGGCTACTTCAGCCTTTCCTCATAGGGAAGTCATCCCATCCCCTTTGTCATTTTCATCGCCCTTCTCTGCACCTTTTCTAATTCCACTATCAGGCTTATTTTCGAAAGAGAAGGGCGCCCATCTTTCGACACAAATTGGGAGATGGGCGCCTTCTCTCAGGGTTGCCCAAATTGGCATAATAGAAAGCCGATTTTGGGTGTCCCCAACTGCTTCCCATCGCGGGGACGAGCAAAGTTCCTGGGGGCGTTTCAGAGGTGTAGCAAAAGCGGGACTGGGGCGTGCCCAACCGATGGGCATCCTCGAGCGATAATGGAAAAAAGAAGGGCGTCCCTGACGAGCATTTGGCCGACTTTACTTCTGCCATTTTTTCTTACGACCAAGCCTCAAAAAGGTGCGCGAACTGACCAGATGACCACCAGAGGGAATCGGGGATGTCCTCCCCTGACTCCCCCAGTGATGACTAACCCCTTCCCACCCTGAAAAAAACAACTTTAAAAACTTTTTTTGCCAGCCTGAAATGTCATACTCAGGTCCATCGCAGCGGTATGCAGGTCCCTGGGAAGGGAAGTATGGGTGAGTCAGCGGAGGCATAGCGAAGGCATGGTCGTCGTTTCTTTCAAACATTTTGGACGTCCTGAACTGCCCCCCCACACATGGACGGCAAAATTTCAAGGGAGTGGAGTGGTGTGGAGGAGTGGCCTAGTGGTTAAAGCACTGGTCTTGCAATCTGGAGGTGACCAGTTCAAATCCCACTGCTGCTACTTGTGATCCAAAATCCAAATAAATAAAGGGGGTGTTGGAGGCATAGCAGGCATGGACGTCCTTCTCACAGAAACATCCACATTTTGGACGTCCTGAACTGCCCCCCCACACACGGACGGCAAAATTTCAAGGGAGTGGAGTGGTGTGGAGGAGTGGCCTAGTGGTTAAAGCACTGGTCTTGCAATCTGGAGGTGACCAGTTCAAATCCCACTGCTGCTACTTGTGATCCAAAATCCAAATAAATAAAGGGGGTGTTGGAGGCATAGCAGGCATGGACGTCCTTCTCACAGAAACATCCACATTTTGGACGTCCTGAACTGCCCCCCCCACACACGGACGGCAAAATTTCAAGGGAGTGGAGTGGAGTGGTGTGGAGGAGTGGCCTAGTGGTTAAAGCACTGGTCTTGCAATCTGGAGGTGACCAGTTCAAATCCCACTGCTGCTACTTGGGATCCAAAATCCAAATAAATAAAGGGGGTGTTGGAGGCATAGCAGGCATGGACGTCCTTCTCACAGAAACATCCAGGCATGGACGTCCTTCTCACAGAAACATCCACATTTTGGACGTCCTCAACTGCCATAGCGAAGGACGTCCTTCACCCAGCTCAAGAAAAGCAAAATAGCTTATATTAGAAATAAAAACTAGAAACATGTATGGTTTGCACCTTTTCATGGCCTCTATGATATACAATATTAGACGTGTGCCAAAAATAAAATTACTGCCACATGGTAGCCGGGTAGTAACTCTATTTTGGCATGCATTGGGCACACGTAGATGCTTATGCGGCTTAGTAAAAGGGTCCCTTAGATAAGTGCTTGCTTATTATGTGCTACTTTATGTGTATACCTGACCTTGATTTGTATCTGCCATTTTCAGGGCACAGACTGTAGAAGTCTGCCCAGCACTAGCCCTGCCTCCCAACCACTAGCCCCGCCTCCCACCACTGGCACTGCCACCCAATCTCCACTAAGCTTCTGAGGATCCCTTCCTCCTGAACAGGATTCCTTTATGTTTATCTCACGCGTTTTTGAATTCCGTTACCGTTTTCATCTCCACCACCTCCCGCGGGAGGGCATTCCAAGTATCCGCTACTCTCTCCGTGAAAAAATACTTCCTGACATTTTTCTTGAGTCTGCCCCCCTTCAATCTCATTTCATGTCCTCTAGTTCTACCGCCTTCCCATCTCTGGAAAAGGTTCATTTGCGGATTAATACCTTTCAAATATTTGAACGTCTGTATCATATCACCCTTGTTTCTCCTTTCCTCCAGGGTATTCATGTTCAGGTCAGCAAGTCTCTCCTCATACGTCTTGTAACGCAAATCCCATACCATTTTCGTAGCTTTTCTTTGCACCGCTTCAATTCTTTTTACATCCTTAACAAGATACGGCCTCTAGAACTGAACACAATACTCCAGGTGGGGCCTCACCAACGACTTATACAGGGGCATCAACACCCCCTTTCTTCTGCTGGTCACACCTCTATCTATACAGCCTAACAACCTTCTAGCTACAGCCACCGCCTTGTCACACTGTTTCGTTGCCTTCAGATCCTCAGATACTATCACCCCAAGATCCATCTCCCCGTCTGTACATATCAGTTTCTCACCGCCTAACACATACACCTCTCTTGGATTTCTACTCCCTAAGTGCATCACTTTGCATTTCTTCGCATTGAATTTTAATTGCCAAACCTTAGACCATTCTTCTAGCTTCCTCAGATCCTTTTTCATGTTTTCCACTCCCTCCGGGGTGTCCACTCTGTTACAGATCTTAGTATCATCTGCAAAAAGGCAAACTTTACCTTCTAACCCTTCTGCTATGTCACTCACAAATATATTGAACAGAATCGGCCCCAGCACTGATCCCTGAGGCACTCCACTACTCACCTTTCCCCCATCCAAGTGAATTCCATTAACCTCCACCCTCTGGCGTCTGTCCGTCAACCAGTTCCTAATCCAGTTCACCACTTCGGGTCCTATCTTTAGCCTGTCTACTTTATTCAAGAGCCTCCTGAGGGGAACCGTGCCAAAAGCTTTGCTGAAATCTAAGTAGATTACGTCTATAGCACGTCCATGATTCAGTTCAGTGCTGTTATCAATGCTGATTAGCTTGTTAAGCCAATTAAGTTACATGCATTGTTATAGAGTATGCTTGGATTTTGACGCAGGCTGCTAGGTGCGATATATAGTATCTAGGGCTATGCCTTATAGAACAGCGGGCAGCCAGAGGCGCGTGCAAGTTTTGACTGCCAATTAATTTCAATAATTGGTTATTAGCACCCAAATATTGATAGTTAAAGGCTTGTTATTCAATTAATTTGCACGCACCCAAATTTGGGCGTGCAATTCTAGTCGCCATATATAGAATCCGGGAGTACAACATTGCTGTGCTGGAAAAGCACTGGATTCATGATCCTGTGAGAAATATGGAAAATGAATAGGCAATAATCACCTGTTAAAAACTATGATGCGCAAGGAAACCGGACAGAGTGGTAAAGGAGAAGAGCTGAGATGTCAGTGCCATGTGATTATCCTGTGAGAGGGCGAAGATCTTCAAGAAATGCAGTCAGAGACCAAGAAATGTGGCAAAAGATATAGAAATGATTCCTATTGTATTGGGTATCACAGGGTTAATGTAAAAGCAATTTCTAACACAACTTGATAGGTTCTCTATATACATGTGACCATCTCTGGGAAAAGGTGACTAAAGTTACCAGGGGGAAAAATGAGTTTTTAATTAATTCTGTTAGAGCAAAGAGTTTGTAATTCAACAGTCCAAACCCCATCTTTTTATGTAAAACAACAAAAAAAAAACAAAAAGTTGCAGAAGTTAAAATATGTAACTTTTTCAGACTGCTTATGGACCCTTGGCATGAAAAATCGGCCATCGTACAAGCTTTCTTTGACGTGGAGGGGCATAATTGAAGGAAAACGTCTATCTCCATGGGCGTTTATCTCCGAGAACGGGTCCGTGAAGGGGCGGACCGAACCGTATTTTCGAAAAAAAATAGAAGTCCATGTTTTATTCGACAATTTGTGAGCTGGGCGTTTTTGTTTTTCAGCGATAATGGAAAATGAAAGCGCCCAGCTCAAAAACGAATAAATCCAAGGCATTTGTACGTGGGAGGGGCCAGGAGTCTTAGTGCACTGGTCCCCCTCACATGCCAGGACACCAACCGGGCACCCTAGGGGGCACTTTTACAAAAACAAAAAAAAAGGTAAAAGAGCTCCCAGGTGCATAGCACCCTTCCCTTGTGTGTTGAGCCCCCCAAATCCCCCTCAAAACCCACTGCCCACAAGTCTACACCATTACTATAGCCCTAAGGGGTGAAGGGGGGCACCTACATGTGGGCACAGTGGGTTTGGGGGGGTTGGACAACTAAGCATTAAGCAGCACAATTGTAACAGGTAGGGGGGATGGGCCTGGGTCCACCTGCCTGAAGTCCACTGCACCCCCTAACAACTGCTCCAGGGACCTGCATACTGCTGCCAGGGAGGTGGGTATGACATTTGAGGGTGAAAATAAAAAGTTGTGAAACATCATTTTTTTGTGGTGGGAGGGGGTTAGTGACCACTGGGGGAGTCAGGGGAGGTCATCCCCAATTCCCTCTGGGGGTAATCTGGTCATTTAGGGCACTTTTTGGGGTCCTATTCGTGAAAAAACAGGGTCCAGGAAAAGTGCCCTAAATTCTAGCTACAAACGCATACTTTTTTTCCATTATCGGCGAAAGGCGCCCATCTCTGTTCGGGTGATAACCATGCCCCAGTCCCGCCTTCACCATGCCTCCGACACGCCCCCGTCAACTTTGTACGCTTCCGCGATGGAGTGCAGTTGAAAACGTCCACGTTCGGCTTTCGATTATACCGCGTTATTCATTTTTGTGAGATAAACGTCCGTCTCCCGATTTAGGTCGGAACATGGGCGTTTCTCTCGTTCGATTATAAGCAGGATAGTACAATTAGATGAAGGTGTAGCCTAATGGTTGGTGCAATGGCCAGGGAACTGGGTTCAATTCCCCACTGTATCTTTTTGTGACCCTGGGCAAGTCATCTAACCCTCCATTGCCCCAGGTACAAAAGAAAAAAAATGATTTAGATTGTGAGCTGACTAGGGACAGAAAAAGTACCTGTATATAATATGTGAACTGCTTTAATTGTACCACAGAAAGGCGGTATATCAAATTCCTTTCTCTTTAAATTTGAGAGACTGAGATCATACCCCACCTACCTTGGCTTAGGAGTAACGTTCATTACTGTCATGCACATAACTGCAAGAGAATCCTCTGTACTTGTCCCATGCCACAGTGAAACCCAGATCTGTGTTGGGGGATCGCTAATGATTCAAGATTGATATTGAGAAGGCTGGTTTTATCTGGTTATGGGTGCTCTGTGGGACATTTTAATTGATTATAATAAAGGTGGATGGCTGGAACCGCTGCTATATCAGTTCCCTCTTCCAACTGATACGTCATTCAGATAAGTTCTTTAATTATGTGAACATTTTGGATTACCAGTTGTGTGTTTGTTTTTTGACATACTTTTTTTGACCATTGTCAATTCTTTGAGTTGCAAACATAGATCAGATTCACATCACAAATATCAAGGATAACCTTAATCAAACAGTGAATCTTAATATAAACACTCCCGCTTTATTTTTTTTTAAAGGAGGAAAAGACCTCATACAACTGCGGCAAACTTCACAAAGATAAAGATCGCTGAATCAGCAAATCTACATGCACACAGTTAAAAATGTTAATCATAGGTCAAAAAACCTCCATTTGTACAATCAAAATTGAAAAAGTGTAATCAAAATAAGAAAAAAATTAATGTTTAATTTTCAACACATTGGTGTCATGCAAATTGAAGTCACAATTTGGTGTCATGCAAATTTTTAAAAAAGGATCTGCAGAAGCTAGAAGAATGGTCTAAGGTTTGGCAATTAAAATTCAATGCAAAGAAATGCAAAGTGATGCACTTAGGGAGTAGAAATCCACGGGAGACGTATGTGTTAGGCAGCTGCCTATCTCTCTCTAAACTCCCTACCTCCACCCCCATCTACATCGCCTGTAGCGATTCCTGTAAGCAACCTGTGTCAGCCTTGCAGGCTTCCCTCTACCAAGTCCAGCCCTCAATGACATAATTTCCTGTTTTTTCACAGGCGGAGACCCGGTAGAGGAAAGCCTACAGGTCTGGCGCAGGCTGCTTACTGGAATTGCAGCTGGCGATGGCTTGGAGGGAGAAAGGAGCAGATGCCGGGGGGGGGGGGGGGGGGGAGAGAAGAACGGATGTTGACAGGGGGACAGAAGAGAGGAACGGATGCCAGCTAAGGGGGTGGGGGGAAGGAGAGTCATGGCGATAGCAGGGGCAGAGGGAAGGTTTAACAAAAAAAAACTATGTATGGACAGGGGTGGGGGTGGGAAGGGCCACCCAGGTTAACTCGGGGCCCACCCGAAATAACAGGTCTGGCTACGCTCCTGGTGGAAATGGAGGCACATAGTTTTAGGCACTGGGATATCAACCAAACGTATTGTAAGCTCTTTGAACAGGGAGTCTTTCTTCTGTGTTTGTACAGCGCTGCGTACACTTTGTAGCGCTCTAGAAATGTTAAATAGTAGTAGTAGTATATACTACTCCTAAATCTAGGTGCCACTTATAGAATACTCTTAGCCGGAAATGTGTACTGTGTGGAATTTTTAGGCGCCTTATAAAGAACTAGTAAAAAAGCCCCGTTTCTGATGCAAATGAAACGGGGGCTAGCAATGTTTTCTTCTGTGTGCATGTGGGAGTGTGTGTGTCCCTGCCCTCTGGCCTCTCTCCCCTCCCCCCTCTGAGTCCTTCACTGTTACACAGCCAGCGATTTGATTTCCTGCTCTGCTGTTTTCCTTCACTGACTGTGTTACAGAGAGGGCGGGGCAGACACTCATAGGGAAACCGGATATCTCTCCCCCTTCACACTTCCGGCTGGAGGCTTCATAGAACGTTGGTGTTGCCTTTTATATAGAGAGATCTGGCCCATAGTACCTAACTTTACTAGTGCACAGCTCAAAAGGGGGTGTGGCCATGATGTTAGGGGCATTCTGAAAAGTTGCGCGTATAGTTATAGAATACAGCTTTTACACTAGGTTTCCGCAGGCGTAAATGCTGGGAGCCTAAAGTTGGGAATTGGAATTAAGCATGATTCTATAAAAGGCATGTGCCTTTTATAGAATTGTACTCAGTGCCGATTTTTTCCAGCACCGAATTTTGAGTGCGTTTATAGAATTCCCTCCATAGTGTTTAGGAAGTTTCCAATAGATGAGATGTGCCATCTTATTATTGGTAGATTGCATTTGGAGAAGGAGATTTCATGAAGATGCGATTTTGATTTGCATTTAAACGTCGATGTGTGTTTTGTACTGCAATGAGTTTTCTGCACCTTAATCCCTTATCTATGTTCTCTGCGATCAATGTATTTTATGAGGAGTTTACAACTGGTTGACAAAATAAGTGGCAGCTCGTTTTCAAACTGGCCATTTTATTATTTTTTGACCAACCCATTTTGGTTGAGTTTTGTAGGTCGATACTGTTTGGCCACTAGAGTGTGTGATAGCTTGCTTTTGAAACTCAGTCAAACTATTGGATCTTGCTTCGTTGTTATAGGCATTAAAAAAAATTGTCCTTCAGCGCTGGCGTCGTGCCATTTTTAAGCTGCGTTTGAAGAGCAGCTATTTTTGAAGATTTGAATGACTGACACAGTGAGGTACCCCGTTTTTGATGCCTCTAGCATGTGTGTTTCTGGTTTTTTTTCCCAGAAATTGGATTGTATATTGCATACATCTACTTGCCTACTTTTAATTTCGGGATTCCTGAAGCAGCCTTCGGCGAAACATGGCCCATGTCAGAACCTGGGCAACATTTTGGATTTTCAGGTAAGTAAATTTAGATGTATTGAATTTATTTTGAAAAATTTTTTTTTTGAAAAGTTTTTTTTTTTTGCAAATTCTTTTGAAATGTGCTATGATTACATCTTCGAAGAGGTTTATCCACTTGATTTGATCCATGACAGTTTCCTCTATATATGAGCACATTTTTAGCAAAATATTGATTTATAATTCTATAGGATAAGAGCAGTAGATACTGTGGGTTCATTATTGTTAGGGGACCACTAACCTGCTGGCATTGGTCTGGTTGGTTTCTGGGGAATTGTAGCTGTCTGTAGGTGTGGTGAGTTATCTCTCCTCCTTCCTGTTTTCTCATTTTGAAGATTATGGTAATATGTGGAGTTACATAAAGGAGTCTCAATGCAATTTTTTTGCCATGTTATTTACATTTATCAACTGCTGTTACTGCACAAGGAAAGGGAAGGGAAATGGGACTTGATATACTGCCTTTCTGAGGTTTTTTGCAACTACAT
The DNA here is from genome assembly GCF_901765095.1 of Microcaecilia unicolor. Classification (NCBI taxonomy): domain Eukaryota; kingdom Metazoa; phylum Chordata; class Amphibia; order Gymnophiona; family Siphonopidae; genus Microcaecilia; species Microcaecilia unicolor. Next base: position 26,932,533 of record NC_044032.1, on the reverse strand, counting down.
TCAAAGCGGTTTACATATATTCAGGTACTTATTTTGTACCAGGGGCAATGGAGGGTTAAGTGACTTGCCCAGAGTCACAAGGAGCTGCAGTGGGAATCAAACTCAGTTCCCCAGGATCAAAGTCCACTGCACTAACCACTAGGCTACTCCTCCACTCCAGCTTGCAGAGGCTTATATAACACAAAAAAAGCAAGAATTCTAACCATTAAAAAAACATGCAATTCTTATTAACGAAAAAGTTTGGATTGCTATTACTTTTTCTCCTAGCCTTGCTGGTCTGACTCAATAATACAAAGGATTTTTGTTTTAAGTAGGAAACGTTGCCACCAGGAAAGTATACATCTTTTATTCTTTATTAAAAAAACCTGAATAAAATACAAGCAGTAGTTTATATTAGGGAAATAAAATAAAGAGACTCGTGGACAAGATTAGGAGGAAAAATAGCAGGGCCATGAAACAGGCGTGTCGATATTTTGAAGATGGACTGGTGCAGCTACTTGTATTATCTTTGTGAACAAAAATATTTTGTATCTACTTCAAAGGGAGCCTTTACAGGGTCATAAATCTTCTCTGACATAAAACAGACTAACACAGGAAAAACCTGTCTAGCAAATACTGGGAAGACTTCAGCTATAAATATATACACAAGAAAGTAAAACACAATGAGGGAGGGAGGTATAAGGTTCTCTGCCAACCTTCCTGTTTGTCCTCAGAGGAGCTTAATGTAGGAGGGTGTGACTTCCCTATATAGTCTGCAGTGAAACCTCCACCTTAGATACTGTGTTAAGTTCAAGACTCAAGGCCACACCCTTGTAAGGACATCGAGAAGTTGGTAGAAGCAGTTCAGAAGAGGCTACTTACAACTTAACTCTCTATGCAGAGAGGCTTAAGGAATTCAAGCGAGTCTTCTGTATGAAAGAAGGTTATCAATAGAAATCAAACAAAATAAAACATGGAAAAGAAAATAAGATGATACCTTTTTTATTGGACATAACTTAATGCATTTCTTGATTAGCTTTTGAAGGTTGCCCTTCTTCGTCAGATCGGAAATAAGCAAATGTGGTAGCGTCCTGTTAGAATATCAATGAAATGCTTTGATGTCCCCATGCATACCTCCTACCCACCCCCACCCTCCCACCCTGTCAAAGTAATGTTTGGATGTTTCACTTATATATACTATCTGCTAACACATTTGCTTATTTCCGATCTGAGGAAGAAGGGCAACCTTCGAAAGCTAATCAAGAAATGTATTACGTTATGTCCAATAAAAAAGGTATCATCTTATTTTCTTTTCCGTGTTTTATTTTGTTTGATTTCTATTGATAACCTTTAAGAGTGGACTAACACGGCTACCACACCTCTCTATTTAACATGTAGAACCCCAAAGAGTAGCAACATTCCATGTAGAATCCCAAAGAGTAGCAAGATTCCATGTAGAACCCCAAAGAGTAGCAACATTCCAAGTAGAATCTCAAAGAGTAGCAAGATTCCATGTAGAAGAAGGGCAACCTTCGAAAGCTAATCAAGAAATGTATTACGTTATGTCCAATAAAAAAGGTATCATCTTATTTTCTTTTCCGTGTTTTATTTTGTTTGATTTCTATTGATAACCTTTAAGAGTGGACCAACACGGCTACCACACCTCTCTACTTATGAAAGAAGGGAAAGAGGGCATATAAGACAAGTATTCAAGCGGTTTCAGTATAGAAGAAGAACAATGCTTTTTCCATACAATAAGAAGCTCAAACACAAGGAGCCCAGAAGTCAAAAAGACTTACGTGGTTGATGATGATGGCCAACTGCATGAGTGTTTTTTTTCTTTTTAAATTTCCAGAGATTATATGGATGATTTTTAGAGAATCTCTAAGACTAAATAGGGAATTTCAAACTTGATCAAAAATACATCAATACCCTTAGAAAGTTTGAATATCAATTTGCATCTCACCCACCTGTGACCTTCAAATTTCAACCAGGAAATATCTTACTAAAACTTTCTAGGGGTATTGATGGATGATTTTTATCCATGATTCACTGCACTTTGGTGAGATACACAGAAAAAGTTAGCGGTATGCTTGGAGGCAGGGTTCGGATGGGCCAGGAGCATCAAAACTCCTGTGCTTTCCAAGTAGCTAATTCATTTGAGTTAGGCCTGCAAAATAGTAAGCCTAATGTAAACAGATCATTATCAGCGCTGTTTGAAGCAGTCCCCTTAGAATCAAACGAATATAGAGAGGAGTGGCCTAGTGGTTAGGGTGGTGGATTTTGGTCCTGAGGAACTGAGTTCGATTCCCGGCACAGGCAGCTCCTTGTGACTCTGGGCAAGTCACTTAACCCTCCATTGCCCCATGTAAGCTGCATTGAACCTGCCATGAGTGGGAAAGTGTGGGGTACAAATGTAACAAAAAAAAATATAGAGAGGAAAGGTCCAAGAAATCTTCTTTCTGAGAGAACAGGACATTTCTCTGTGTAAGTGAACATTTTTTGTACTCTGTGCTTTGGTGATTTAAAGGTTGGGGTTTAAAAGAGATACGATAGGTTTATTGATAAAGACAGTTAGAATTTAAAAAAAAGCAAACTTTATTAACTAGTCTCCCTACCTTTTTCCCCATAGTTTTTAAAACTTGGACCAAGGCATACAGCATTAACAGATAGCCTCTAGAAGGCACAGCAGGGCCAAGGCCAGTCTTTATTCCCGCCCACCCCTAGCACACCTCTTCATTTATATTCTTAACTTATAGTCAGTTATTCTTATTAGGTAACAAGAGGGGAATTTTCATTAGAGTTTTAATTGCATTTGATTACTTTCTGAGAAGCAAACACTTTGGTCCTGGGGAACTGAGGAACTGAGTTCGATTCCCACTTCAGGCACAGGCAGCTCCTTGTGACTCTGGGCAAGTCACTTAACCCTCCATTGCCCCATGTAAGCCACATCGAGCCTGCCATGAGTGGGAAAGCGCAGGGTACAAATGTAACAAAAAAAATGCCTGAGTCTGTCCCCTTTCAACCTCAATGCATGCTGTCTAGTTCTAGCGCTTTCCTGTGATTATCTCCTAGTTGGAGAGAAGTTATATGTGTGTGCTTGATGCAAAGAGCTCCTAGCTCTCAGAGAGCAAGTCTGTTCTCTTGAGGCTAGAGTAGCAGACACATGGAGGAGCTGAGGAAGACAGAGAGCTACATACAGGAGGTCTACAGGGATGTACAATCAATGGTACTAAGCCTTCTAGATTACTGTAATGCCATCTATGCCGGATGCAAAGAACAAATCATCAAGAAGCTTCAAACCGCTCAAAATACAGCAGCCAGACTCATATTTGGAAAAGCGAAATACGAAAGCGCCAAACCCCTAAGAGAAAAATTGCACTGGCTCCCACTAAAAGAACGTATTGCGTTCAAAGTATGCACCCTGGTTCACAAAATCGTTCACGGGGAAGCACCGGCCTATATGTCAGATCTCATAGACTTACCAACTAGGAACGCAAAAAGATCAGCACGCTCATTCCTCAATCTCCACTACCCCAACTGTAAAGGATTAAAATATAAATCCATATACGCAACCAGTTTCTCCTACATTTGCATGAACTATGGAATGCATTACCGAAGGCCATAGAAACAACGCAAGATTTAACTATCTTCTGAAAGCTACTGAAAACTGATCTGTTCAAGAAGGCATACCAATAACATTAATCCTTAATTTTTTTTTTGTTACATTTGTAACCTGTGCTTTCCCACTCATGGCAGGCTCAATGCGGCTTACATGGGGCAATGGAGGGTTAAGTGACTTGCCCAGAGTCACAAGGAGTTGCCTGTGCCTGAAGTGGGAATTGAACTCAGTTCCTCAGGACCAGAGTCCACCACCCTAACCACTAGGCCACTACTCCACTTCATATTAATACTAAATAATGAGACTACACATGAACGAGAAAAACCGAACTCCTATCACTTGACTGACTACCCTCTTTCACTTTAACCCTTATGTTGAATATGGTTCTCTACAGTCGATGACCTAATGTATGTTACAATCCTATCTAACACGTAGGAATCAATATGCACTACCACAATGTATTCTTCTTTACCATGTATGTATGCGCCTTAATGTAACGACTTTTGTACTCTGTTACCCTGAAATGGCAATCGCCATTACGGCAAATGTAAGCCACATTGAGCCTGCAAATCGGTGGGAAAATGTGGGATACAAATGCTACAAAATAAATAAATAAATAAATGTTGTAGAGAAGTCCCACTTTCAGTCGGGTAGCCCCTGTGCTTCCTTGGAGAAGAAAGGTCTCCTAGAACGAAAGCATCACCCTGGTGAAGTAGGAATTAATTCTGAAGCCAAGACCTGCCCACCAGGTGATGCAATACCCTCTTGCTCTAAGAATGTGTCTCCAGGAGCCTCTGCCCAGGAGGGAAGGGTTAGGACAGCTGCTATGGTGGTGATTTAATCAATAGGCATGTACATAGTTGGGTTGATGGTGGGCATGAGCATCACCTGGTCACTTGCCTGATTGATGCGAAGGTGGCAGAGAGCCTCCAGGGTAGCATTTTTGGAAATGCTCCCAGTTCCACATGCAGGACCCAAGAGGCAGGCAGTCTCAACGTGTAGTTGAGACAATGGTGCAAGAATGAGGGATTTAGATTTATTAGGAAATGGACAATATTCTGGGGAAGGGGGAACCTGTTCCAAAAGGATGGACTTCACCTTAACCTGGATGGAACCAGGCTGCTAACTACTAAAGAGGAGATAAAGGAGTAGCCTAGTGGTTAGTGCAGTGGACTTTGATCCTGGGGAACTGAGTTCAATTCCCACTGCAGCTCCTTGTGACTCTGGGCAAGTCACTTAACTCTCCATTGCCCCAGGCACAAATAAGTACCTGTATATACTATGTAAACTGCTTTGAATGTAGTTGCAAAAACCTCAGAAAGGCGGTATATCAAGTCCCAGTTCCCTTTCCCTATTTGAGATTCTACATGGAATGTTGCTACTATTGGAGATTCTAGATGGAATGTTGCTACTATTGAGATTCTGTTGCTACTATTTGAGATTCTACATGGAATGTTAATGTTGCTATTCCACTAGCAACATTCCATGTAGAAGCCTGCAGGCTTCTGTTTCTGTGAGTCTGACGTCCTGCACGTATGTGCAGGACGTCAGACTCACAGAAACAGAAGCCTGCGCGGCCGCATTGCTGATCTGCAAGGGTGGGCTTCTACATGGAATGCTGCTAGTGGAGGAGTAGCCTAGTGGTTAGTGCAGTGGACTTTGATCCTGGGGAACTGAGTTCGATTCCCACTGCAGCTCCTTGTGACTCTGGGCAAGTCACTTAACCCTCCATTGCCCCTGGTACAAAATAAGTACCTGAATATATGTAAACCGCTTTGAATGTAGTTGCAAAAGGCAGTGTATCAAGTCCTATTTCCCTTTAAAACTGTAACTATGTACACAGTGCTATATGGGAGATTTCCAGCAGACTATGAGAAAGAGAAGAACTCTGTTAGTACCAGAAATTTTTACCTTGCTGATAGGGCAAAAGATTAATTCAATCTGTTTTATAAACAAAGGACTTTGTGCTGTGGAAGGGATTCAAGCTGATACACTGCAGATTTCAGAGGGGTCCAGTCTCTCAAGGAAGAATCCAGCCTTGGATAACTGTGCAGAGCCCTTAGAACTTTCCCCTCGTCCCAACCCAGGAAATTCAGATCAGCAAACAGTAGGAGAGTGACTGCACCTTATGGGTTGCTGTGCAAGGACTTATAACTCCTATAGATAAACAGCCTATGCTATCAATTCTTTGCATTTAGAATTGCTGAGCATTGTTACAAACAGATAATTGAGCTGTTGTTTTCCTTCAGTAAACATCTATGGTAATTGATTCAGGTGACTTGCGTGAATTCATTGCTGACGCTGGGTTAATTTTAAAGTCAGATATTACATAGAGCTATGTGGACACCATATAAACTATCTAAGATATCAAAAGATGCTTCCAATCGTTGCTGGTCCTGCTGCAACAATATAGGAACCTTGGACCATTTAATATATCATTGCCCATTACTGGATGAATATTGGTCTCACATAGAAAAAACAATTTCTCTTATACTAAATTTAAAGATTTCTTTAACTTACAAAACGATAATAGCAGGAGATTTCGGCATTAACAATACATTATCACCACATATAATTAAACTACTACGTATATTGATCCAAGTGGCTATAAAATTGATATGTCAAAACTGGAAAGATTTTACAAAGTTAACCTACGAAATGTGGTGGAACTCAGTATGTCTAACAGCTAAATACGAAAAAGTAGCAGCAGAGAAATGTGGTTCCCTCATGGCATATAATAAAATTTGGTCTCCGGTGATTAAATATTCATCCAGCTAAGTAATTAATGTACAGGTACTTTTCAAACATTGGCATTAATACTATAACATCTGATATGCATGCATACTTCATACGAATATACATATATGTATATACTAGACTTTGAGCCCATAAAAACGGGCTATTATAGGAAGGGGGGGGGGGGTTGAAAGGCCCGCCCCCACCGCCGAGTTCGCCGCTGCCCCTCCCCCTCCAAGTTCGCGCCCCCCCCCACCGAGCCGTCACCACCCACCTTCCACCCGGCCGGGCCCTCGCTCCGCTATTGAAACAGCGAGGGTCCGGGAACGCAGCACTGAGCTCTGCTGAGCTGCCGACGTCGGCCTTTGTTCTTCTTCTCTGCCTGTCCCGCCCTCGTGTGACGTAACGTCGTCGAGGGCGGGACAGAGACAGAGAAGAACAAGGAAGGGCGATGTCGGCAGCTCAGCAGAGCTCAGTGCTGCATTCCCGGACCCTCGCGAGGGTCCAACCAGGTAGAAGGTGGGTGGCGGCGGCGACTCGGGTGGGGGGGGAGCGTTAGATGGCGGTGTCCCTCCCTCAGAAATGCGCAGTACAGACCCTCTGTGTTCCGCCCCCCCGTGGGGGCAGGGCAGAGAAGGTCTCTACTGCACATTTGCAAGTGAGTACGGTCACTCGCCGTTTATATGTTTGATATATAGTCAGAGTACATTGACCTTTCTGTTAACTGTTATTGTCATTGGTACTAAATTTACAATATGTTATAAAATCAATAAAAAACTGATTGAACTAAAAAGAAGTCTGCCCCAACTCCCCATTTCACCTGGAAGAAGTAAATAAAAGGTTACACTTTCACCCAGACAATTATTGAGTGGCAACACTAAAAGGTTGATTTAAGCTTATATGACAGATTTTTCAAGATTCTGGAGCAAGTTTCCAAATTTTGCAGCGAACTTTTTCTCACTTTTTCCCAGCAGCCGGAGGCAGGGAGCTGCAATACAGGTATGCCCATCCAAAAAAAGCGCTTTGTGTCCGCCAAAAAAAAAAAAAGGGTAAATCTATTGCAATCATAGACGCAGCTTGTCTGCGTGTATGAGAGCCGTCTGCAGTGGCGTTCCTAGGGGGACTGACACCCGGGGCGGATCGCCGATGCGCCCCCCCCGGGTGCAGCGCAACTCCCCCCCCCACGAAAGGACACCCCTCCCGGGTGCACGCCGCTGGGGGGGTGCCGCGCGCGCCTGTCCTTTGTTCGTTCCATGCTCCCTCTGCCCAGAACCCCCCTAGCGGCGTGAACCCGGGGTGGACCACCCGCACCCCCCCCCTTGGTACGCCACTGGCCGTCTGTAGCATGCGCAGAGCAGCCACGCATAGCGATTGACTGTTCTGCGCATGCGCAGCTCACCGACTTGCTTCCCCCATATCGCATGCAAATGAGCTGGGTCGCAAAAGCAAGGAGCAGCTCATTTGCATGCGATTTTCTTAGTGAATCCCTCTGTGTTTTTAAATCAGCTCAGAATCATTCACTCAAGTACATGGCCACTCCTTATAGACCTTTATCTTGGGTCAACGAGCAGTTTTAAGCCATCACTAAATAGCATACATGGATAGCTTCATTCGTTCCACTGGCACATAGGCACAGATACATGCTGTCATAAAGGGACACTGTAAATAGAAGTACTGAAAAAATCTTCAAAGCACTTTGTTGGTTGACTGCCAAATTGATGACACGTAAATGATAAACCATAACAGCAAGGCCACTGGCATTCCTTCAGTGAAAGAAGGACCTGACTTTTGCCATTCTTGGGCTATGGGGAACTGCATGTTCCTGCGGTCAGTCATGGAACATCCCATTCTCAGCAGAGTAACAGCAAATGAAGCCCGCAAAGCCCATATCGAGCCTGCTAAGTCTCAATCTTGGTGTAATGCCACAGACCACTTTTAAGTTATCGCTTTTCCTTCGTTTCTGCATCACTAAGCACTCTCCTTGCTTACCCTGGCCTATGTTGTATAGATTCATTACTGTTTTTTCTTCGGCCATCTCCCATAGGTAAGCCATTCCATGCATCTACCCTAATTTCTGTAAATAAGTATTTCCCTTTGTTTGCTACTGAGGCCAAGATGCACTAAAAAATTGTTAAAGCCCTTTCCTTACCGGTTCCCTTAGCGAATCGGTAAGGAACGGGCATGCATCAAGGAAAAGGAATGCAAATGAGCTGCCCGTTGTAGCTCACTTGCATTCTCTATTCCATCAGTAACCAGGCGGCCGGTCAAGCATGTGTAGACCAGCCAAGCATTATGCTGGCTGCTCTGTGCATGCCAAATACGTCCAAAAAGCACCTAACACCCATGTAAAAAAAAAACAAAAAACTGCGTGTCCCAAGTCCTTGTGAGGGACTTAAAAAATTTTTTTTTACCCACAGAAATGTTTTCTCTCAGAACTTCTCAGAAAGAAAGTTAAGTGGGACCTTCTCATTTGTTAACCCCATATTCAAATACAAGAACATTGTGATCATCTTTCAGAATTTATTGATAGTACCAGCTTCCTACCCTGCTCTTTTGTTCTTCCTAATGTACTGTAAGTGTACCTGACTTCACTTTGCACTGTATTGTATATATCTAATAGTTCATTGTAAGCCGCTTTGGGGCTGCAAAACTGTGGCAAAAGGCGGGGTATAAATGGCCTTAAATAAATAAATAAAATAATCCACCAAGAAGGCAATCTTCTCTGTTCAGGGCCCTGAACAGTGGAACAAGTTACCCCAGTTTCTTTGGCAACAGACACTTCTCCAAAACAATTTTGATCTTCAGATGTTCCTTTTCTCTGATGCGTGCGCCTAATTCTGCTCATACAATCCACAGAAATGGAGCCTAGTTTCAGCCCTCCTTTCCTATCCCCTCTCTTCTATCCTCTATGAAATTGTAGTTCTACCGCACCCCTTCCTTCGTACTTTACTATTTTCTTTCTTTTTTTTAATTATTAGACTGTAAGCCACCCAGACATGCTTTTTTGATGGGCGGAATAGTAAACCCTGGAATAAACCTGAAACTTGATACGTTACAGGCATTTGTTCAGCATTTAGGCGTGAGCAATTACACCAGAAATATGGCTGGCTGGCATAAGTGCTCTCGCCTAACCACATAGGCGCATATATACCCAGTTAAGCTAGCGTTTGCTAAAAGAAATTACATGCCCGTCATTGACTTTAATAGAATAGGCTCCCACCAGGCATTCTCTGGGAACCTGTTTCAGAACTGCCTTTTTTAGGAGGCAAGTCTAGAAACACAGGTGCAAACATTATGCATGCATTACATGTGGAAACGTGTCCTATACTAGCATATATACATGTATATGAGCGCATATGCAAATATATGGCAATATGCTGCCTAAGTGCTATGGGCCGACTCAAGAGGTTGTGGTGCCCTGGACCAGCTTGTTTTTGCGCCCTCCCATGCTCCTGCTTCCCCTCCTGTCCCGCCCCCTGCCTCCTACATTGGGGCCAATCTGGGGATATGAGCTTCACAAACTACATATAAATTAAACCAGAATATTTATGCCTCATCTCCTACTTTTCCTCCCCTCCCAGCCCCCTGCTCCAGAATATTTCCCTCTCTTTTCCAGCTTTTCTTCCCCTCGGCCCCAAAATATTTTCTCTTTTACCAGCTTCTTTTTCCCCCAACCCCTTGAATGGTTTCTTTTTCTCCAGCTTTTGTCTTCCATGAATATTTTATTTCTCCTTTCCTAGCTTGAAAGTCCCAGCACCCCAGCCTGAATTTTCTCCGTTATTTTTCCCAGCTTTTCTCCTGCCGCCCTAATGCCATGAAATGTCCTTTTCTTTCAAGGCCCCCCACTGCCCAGCTCTCTCTAGAAACCTCCCCAACACCAAATTCCACAATTCTGCCCTCCCTCCCCCTCCAACAGCATCTTCCACAATTCTACCCTCCCTTCCACTCCACCCCCCCCCCCAACAGCAACTTCCACAATTCCATCCCCTCCCCACAGCAGCTTCCACCAGACCACATTCTACCTCTCCCCCACTGGATTCAAAACAAGACCAGGCCCCTTACCTACTCGGGAAAAGCTGTTCTTCAGGTGGCAGAGCAGCAGGCAGGCTGGGGCAGAACAGAAGCAGGAGGTAGGCAGCAGCAGAAGAACCATGTGGCAGGCAGGACTCCAGGCTTGGCAGGCAGCAGAGGCAGTCAGGACTCTGGATTCAGTAGACAGGAGGCAGCTGCAGCCTGCACCCCCCCCCCCCCCCCAAAAAAAAAGCATGCAATAGACGCTGAAGCAGTTTAAATACTTCAGCATCCATCTCCTTCCTGCAAGATACGCAGGGCTTGGATGCTGGTTGTCAAATCTCAGCGTGCCTTGCTTGCAAGTTGCAACTAGCACGTGTGCTCTGCAAGGAGGTTTAATGACAGGAGACAGCATGAGCCTATCTGGCCCATTATATGGGTTGAAGACAGTGGGTGGAGCTTGCCACCATATTGGTAAGATCAAAACAATAGTAAACTTATGAGGTTTATATTGCTTTATTAAACCACCTAGATTTTGCATTCCCTTTGTTAGGCAGGGAGGGGGGGGGGGGGAGAGGAGTTTGGGGAATTTTTGAAGGGTCTGTGAATGGGGGTGGGGGGTTATATTCTGCTGTATTTGTCAGTGCTCCAGAGCTTGCTTTATTTGCACTGCTGTAGTCTGGATTTCAGTGCTGCACTATATGCCTTTATTTTTTTGCTTATGATAATAAAAATAATAATACATAAAAACAATACCAAATGTGTATGACTCCTTATGTGTGGTTTTTAAAAATTTGACAGCTGTTTTATTTGAAAGCTTCCCATCGGCACGTAAAACAGCAGTAAACAAGTGCGTGTGCACCCAATCAACGGAGAAAGTTCTCTTTAAGACAGCCTTATGTCCAAATGAATTGCAATGGCTATGCATTATTTGCAGTACAGCAGGGCAGCTACATTGGATACTCAGCAGAAGGAGACACGATAGGCCCCCACCCTCCCCCACCAGGGCTGCCACACAGAGAGAGAGAGAGAGAGAGAGAGAGAGAGAGAGAGATTTTGTCCTTTGTGTGGGTGCTGGGCTGGGGCCTCCGATTGCGTGGCGGAGCTGGTCATGTGGGCTCAGTGAGAGGCAGAGGCGGGGACCACCAGAGCTCACTCCCTCCCCCAGCACACGGGATCGGAGTGGGACGGGGGGAGTCTGAAGATGCATATGCGCTGCCACTGACTGCCAGCTCCTGGCTCGGTAAGAGAGCTCAGAGCTTGCTGCAAAAACAAGCTCGATGCTGGGCTCGATGGACCTTTGGTTTTTCCCAGTATGGCAATACTTATGTACTTATGTTTCTCAGCTTCAAGGCATGTTTCTAACCAAAATAACAATGAACAACATTAAACCTACTTGGTCTTCTAGGAGGTGGGTTGTCAGGGGGTGGTTCCAAGGTGCTCCGTACAGGTATCAAGAGGCCAGCAGCTCCAGCAGAGGGTGCACCTAATCAGCCTTAAAGGGGGGGCTGGGGGGGAGCATTGGGGGTGAGTGTCAGCAATCAACGGAGGGAGTAGAAGAGGAAAGGAAAACACCTTTGAAGGGAAGCTGCTCGGCGCACGCGTCTCCTCCATTCTGATCGGGACTGATGGTGACATGATGGGCTCAGACGTTTGGCGCCCTTTAGCGCCGGCACCCTGGGCCAGAGCCTCACCTGGTCCATAGGATGAGCCGGCCCTGCTATAAATATGTACATATATTGCATAGCATCTATTCGCAAGGGGGGAGTCTACAGAGAGTATGAACAAGGCTCATGGAGTGGAGGAGTAGCCTAGTGGTTAGTGCAGCGGACTTTGATCCTGGGGAACTGGGTTCGATTCCCACTGCAGCTCCTTGTGACTCTGGGCAAGTCACTTAACCCTCCATTGCCCCTGGTACAAAATAAGTACCTGTATATATGTAAACCGCTTTGAATGTAGTTGCAAAATACCACAGAAAGGCAGTATATCAAGTCCCAGTTCCCTTTCCCTTATGACATCACAATATCAGAAGTGAGCCACGTATCGGGCATTCAAGCCACTGTGACATCACTGATGAGGTTGGCTCTTATTGGGGGAATGAGTGGAGGAGTAGCCTAGTGGTTAGTGCTGCGGACTTTGATCCTGGGGAACTGGGTTCGATTCCCACTGCAGCTCCTTGTGACTCTGGGCAAGTCACTTAACCCTCCATTGCCCCTGGTACAAAATAAGTACCTGTATATATGTAAACCGCTTTGAATGTAGTTGCAAAATACCACAGAAAGGCGGTATATCAAGTCCCATTTCCTTTCTATTCCATCCATAGCACTCGTAACTTACAGAACACAATAAGTTGCATGTGTATCTTCAGCATTTAATGCAAAGCATTTACATCAGCTTGATGGCTAGCATAGGTGCTCATGTCTAGCCGCATAGGAACATATATACCCAGTTGGGCTAGTACTCTATAATGGAAAGTAGATGCCTACTTTCCTAAGCTCCTACCAGGCATTTTACAGGTGCCTAATTGTAGACCCCTGTTATAGAACTGCACGTCACAAAAGTCACAGGTCAGAGGGGGTGGAGCAGGCCATCCATATATACGTTGGATCAGCTATCACTGGCAAGATAAGACTCGATATTTCTGAAGGTCACATGGTGATGTTACTGGTGCTGTAGCCAGAGGTGTAGCTAGTTGGGTCGCCAGGGGAGCAATCCCTCCCCCAAATGGACCTCCGACAGCACCAGTGATCTGGCGTGCAAAAAATAGGTGCCAGTGTCGTCGGAAGTCTGCTCTCCGCTCCCCCCCCCCCCCCGACGCTTCAACCTGGCTAAGCTTCTGGCTGTAGCACCTGACACTAGTCACTTGTGTTTCCTGAACTGAAGTCAGTCAGAGGCATAAGCAGAAAAAAAAAAAAAAGAAAGAGCCAGAACACAGGGAAGAAAGCCACGATCCCCAGAAAAGAGCAGCAGACTCTGCACACATGACGGGCAAAGTTCGGCAAAATGCAAGCTCTTCCTGGAGGGTTGCAAATCTTACAAACCATGCTTGCCAGTAGCACTTGTTTCACAGAGCTGGCATTCAAATTGGATGGCAGAAAGACACCCCAGTATTGCTGCTGGGCAAACCGTCCCCTGTTCCCCCTTTATTAAAGATAAGCAGGAGCACAAGTCTTTTCCGCACAGCTGATCTTAACATTTGGATGTATGAAAATGCTCCTTCACAGTACCGGCAATCAACACTACAGTTATTCTTCATATACATCTCTCCAAACATTATTAGATATACATATATGTATATGTACACACCTATAACACACCTACATAAAAACACATAGGATACACTTCCAATAGGTGCTTATCTAGCAAGTAGGCATGTATTTGTAAGCCACACAGTGGCGTTCCTAGGGGCGCTGACACCCAGGGCGGTCGCCGATGCGCCCTGCCCCCTCCCCGTGCAGCGCGAACCCCCTCGTCACCCCCCCCCCCCACTGGGTGCACGCCGGTCAGCTTCGTTGTTTCCATGCTCCCTCTGCCCCGGAACAGGAAGTAACCTGTTCCGGGGCGGAGGGAGCATGGAAACAACGAAGCTGACCGGCACGTCACCCCCCCAGCGGCGTGCACCCGAGACGGGACGCACCCACCGCCCCCCCCTTAGTACGCCACTGAAGCCACACAAACCCAGCTGCTGTTCAGATACAAGGCACTGGTGTGATAATACAGTGTCTGAATATCAGCTTGTTATGCAGAAAAAGTACATTGTGCCCCTACACAATGTTAAATGATTCTGTAAAGTCTGCACCTAAGTGGCTTGCCTATATCCATACATAAACCACGGTCTGACTTAGATGAACATCAAAAGACCCCAGACTTAAGATAAGTACTTCCGTAAAAATGTACTGAAGGATTAGCACGGGGTTTGAGGTTTAAGTTCCCGATTCTGTTGTTCATCAATATTACTACTAAAAGACAATCTTTTTGATACCAGGAGGTTTTATGCCAGTGATGAAGCAGTCCTAGCCCTTTCTCTGCCTACATAGCGGAAAAAGGTGCTTCTTGAGGCAAAATAAATCCATCTTTATGTAGTGGGCTTACAAGACTGGTCTCTTTGATTTATACTAAGAATATATCCGTACATATTTACATTTATATGGAATCATGTGGTTTCCCTTTCACCCCCTACTACAAATGCTTATTTTCCATGCAAACAGAAATAAGCATGTACCTCCCCGAATTTAAAAATCCATTTACTTGGATTACTCTTAGACTGGTTAACTATTTTCACTCATGTACAAGGTGCCTGTGCCTTTGAAAATGTATCCCATGGTAATTAGATAAGCTGTAGTACAGAACAGGGCAACTAATGCTTTTATCAGGAAATTTCCTTTCAGTTAACGCACATGGAGGTGTATTTTCAAAGCCCTTAGACTTGCAAAGTTACTTAAAGGGGCATTTTCGAAAGAAAAACATCTAAATCAGAATTTGGACGTTTTACAAAGACGTCCAAATTCCGAGCGGGGAAGAAGGTCATTTTTGAAAAAGATGGATGTCTATCTTTTGTGTTCGAAAATACTATGGACGTCCTGTGATTTGGACGTCTTTGGTTTTCGGCCATTTTCGGGAAAAAAAAGTCCCAAGTGTAAAATGTCCAAACTCAAGCCATTGGGACGTAGGACGAGCCAGCATTTTTAGTAAACTGGTTCCCCAGACATCCCAGGACAGCAATAGGGCACCCTAGGGGACACTGCAGTGGACCTTCATAAAATGCTCCCAGGTACACATCTGACCACTGCCACCTTACCTTGTATGCTGAGGCCCCCCATACCCACTACCCCCAACTGTACACCACTATCATAGCCCTTACAGGTGAAGGGGGCACCTATATGTAGGTACAGTGGGTTTCTGGTGAGATTTGGAGGGCTCACAGCTTCTTCCACAAGTGTAACAGGTAGTGGGGGGATGGGCCTGGGTCCACCTGTCTGAAGTGCACTGCACCTACTACTAAACTACTCCAGGGACCTGCACGCTGCTGTAATGGACCTGAGTATGATATCTGAGGCTGGCAAATAATGTTCTTCATCACAATTTTGAGGGGTGGGAGGGGGTTAGTGACCACTGGGGGAGTAAGGGGAGGTCATTCCTGATTCCCTCCAGTGGTCATCTGGTCATTTGGGGCACCATTTTGTGACTTATTTGTAATAAAAACAGGTCTAGCTCAAAATGTCTAAGTTTTAGTGTTGGACGTTTTTGCTTTGTTCCACTATGGCTGAAAGACGTCCAAGTCTTAGGAATGCCCAAGTCCCACCTTGAACCCCCCCCCCCCCCCCCCCCAATATGCCTCCTTGAGATTTGGACGTCCTTCTGACGGACTTCGGAGAAAGACGTCCAAAATGAGGTTTTGATTATATACCCATTTGGAAGTTTCTGTGAGATGGACGTCCAAATTGACTTATGCCACGTTTTGGAAGTCTATCTCTTTCAAAAATGAACCCATTAGTAACCTACAGAACTAAGGGCTTTTAAAATGAGCCCCACAGGCTTTTCCCTCCCCACCTCCCCATTGGGTGGTAACAGTGTGCCTATGCTCCAGAAGGGCCTTCCCTATCAGTCAGACCAGTGGCCTGTTTGGCATGCCAAACTTGGCCTGACAGAAAGCAAGTATTCAATACTCCTTCAGGAATAGGTAGGTAAGAGAGCAATCACAGGCAACAAGGCACCACAATACATTAATAAAACGTATTAATAATAATAAAAAATGTAAGATAAAGTTGGCCTCTTGGTCTTATGTGGGCAAATCAGATGAAGTGTTACCTCTATATCCTCTGCCAAAAATCAGCATTAATGTTTGTCAGTGTATTTTGGTATCTATAAGCACCACACACTATGCACTACAGCCACCCCAAGATGAAACAGGGGGTTACTTAAAATATAAATCCATCTTTCCCCAAAACATATGGACAACAAGAACCCCCAACCTCTCAGTACCCTTCCTCCAAAAGAAATCCAGTTGTATCAGAGCAGAGTAATTATTACTTTTTTGATTTTCAGGATAAGGCATTGTAACAGTACTTGAAGTAGTGGTGTAGCCTATGGTACCCAGAGGAAGTACGCAACTTCATCCAAGTCAACAGGATAGTCTGTCAGAAGGATTGGTGTGTTTTGGAATAACTCTCCTTTGTAACTCCGCCATTTGCCTATGGGGAGGTACACATCCCTTTCCTGCTTGCCCATTTCCAGGACAGGGGCCACCATGAGAGTATCCCCGATCAGGAACTGGGAGTCGATTTTGTGAGCAGTTTCATCACTTGGAGAAATCCACCAGATTGGCCTTATGATTGGATCCCCCGTGTCAGTTACCTCCCCTGCCAGTTCTAATAGAAGAGGGGCCACCAAGGATTCCCGGAGCTCTGAGAACTTCTGTGCAATTTCAATCACCTCCTTGTTGTAAAGCCAAGGGGGGACAGAGAACTGCATAGAGGGCATGAAGGCAGACAACTCGAGCCAACGAATATACAGTTCACGGTCTGGCTTTACCTCACCTCCACCGGTTCCGTTTGAGTAGGCGTTCCCACCAATTATGTCAGGCAGTATGAAAGGGTAACCCAACATGCTTATCGTGAGAACCGTAGGAATCAGAGACTTAAGCCCAAGTTCATACCCCCATACAGAATCACGATCAATGATACGGAAGAAACAAGATATATTTTGGGACTGGTAACCCACTCTCACTTCAGCACGGTCAAAGAAAGGAATAGCCATTTCCGTATACCGTCTACTAAAAATGCTTGGATCGGACAAGGGCTTGAATGCACTAAACTGTTTGGGAAGGTAGCTGATCTCCCCAGCATCAAACTTGAAAGATGAGATACTGTACTTTGATCGGAGTCTTTTCAAATTACTCTGAAACCACTCCCGGGCTGATGGGTTTGTAAAATCCAATATAGCACCAATGCCATTCCACCACTGTACCATAGCAGGAAGTTTACCAGTTGGCTCCTTGATGAAGAGTTGCCGTTCTATTCCCACTCCAAAATTCAGAGAATTATAATTTACGAATGGATGCATCCACAGTGTAACTTTAAATCCCTCTTCTTTCATTTTTTTAAACATTTGTGTTGCATTTGGAAACTTAACGGGATCAAAGTCAAAATCACCATAGGCTTTTGAGTACATGTCATCTATTTCAATATGACTGCAATTGAACTTATATTTTTTAATATTTTCTGTGAAAATTATGAGCTTGTCCTGGTCAATGTCCGTCTTGTACAGTGCCCAAGTTGACCAAATTGGGTATCTGAAGGCACTTTCCGAGGGTTTCTTTGAGGGCTTGTTAAAGTAACGTCTCACCATGTATTTGTGGATGGAAGTCACATCTGACCCTACACAGACACGGTAGCTCAATTCTGGGAAAGGTGGCTGTCCCAGTGGAGGCTTGTAGGAGGTATCATTGTACCTCGCTTCAAAGAAAAGTGACTTCTCAGTGCTATCCCACCCAAGGTGAAACGGAACAGAATCATTAATTTTGATCGCCGCTGCATTTGACGATAGCCAGTATCTTTCCATGATGCCTCCAAAGCTGTCCCGGAATGAGTAGACGTCGCTTGTGACAAATGGCTTGGGCTCCTGGTATCCTGAGAGCTTGATTGGCCAGTGCTGTACAGCCATTTCCGCTCCTCCGTACCAATGGGCCTCATCCCAAAACATGGT
Organism: Microcaecilia unicolor; assembly: GCF_901765095.1. Taxonomy (NCBI): domain Eukaryota; kingdom Metazoa; phylum Chordata; class Amphibia; order Gymnophiona; family Siphonopidae; genus Microcaecilia; species Microcaecilia unicolor. The sequence continues at coordinate 26,914,481 of NC_044032.1, read as the reverse complement.
CTGTCTAACCACTGTATCTGCCACAAACTCTTCCCAACGAACTCTGTAGCACATCACGGTATCTTTTGGTTTGACAGTATGAATGAAAAAATTCAGTTTCCCTTTGTCCGACCTGGTACAGGTTAAGTTTCCCCCTACTTTGGAGCAAGACTCAAGGTCAAGGTTGCCCGACTGAAAGGCTACCCTAAAGACTACCTTTCCTTGCTGGTTCTTGATGATATATCCATTTTTCCTCAAGTCCAGCAGTTCGGTCTTAAGGTACTCTGCCTTCCGGAGTGATGCTGAGTAGTAGCACCATGCTACCACGGCAGAGATCAACAAGAGGATACCAAAAAGGACTGCACCAATCAGGGGCTTAAGTTCTTTGGATGGCTTCTGCTTGACAGGGGTAACGTTCTCTGGCAGGAAGGTGTACATTGTAGCAGCTTTCCCGGAGTCTTCTCCCTTTCTAAATCAGTACAGCTGCAGCTTATGGCCAAGGTCCCAAGACACGGTGCACCTTAATCGGCAGATGGTTTTGCATACCTCAGTGGACTTTGCAAGCACTGTCGTAAAGGTGGATGCCTTGCAAGGGGCAGCTGCAGTATCCTCTCCGCACTGTTCATATTTCTGAAAGAAGAAAACACCCGCTTTCAGCAAGCATTCATACTTTTCAATTCATTAACATGTCAGTGCATTAGAAATTGAAATATTATAGCATCTTTGATGCAAAATGTGAAGGCATGCAAAGGCAGAAAAAGAACTCTACAGACCATTGGAGCCAACTCTGTGGGTGCTTGAGCACCCCCAATATTGAGAAAATTCCTTGTATGTGTACAGGGAGGGGTTATTTCCATTAGGCTTAGCACCCCCAATAATTTTGAAAAGTTGGCTCCTATGCTACAGACAGAACCAAATATACCCCTGTGCTTACATGTCTTGTTGGCAACACAGAGGGAAAAACGAGCCACTTATGCAGCCAGGGCCGCCAAGAGGGGGGGGGGGGACAGGGGGGACAAAAGTCCCGGGGCCCGGGCCTCCAGGGGGGACCGGCGCCACCGGCGCCAGGCCCACCCCTCTGTCGCCGCCTGGCCTGCCCTCTGTCACTCCCGGAACTAACCTTAAGCCTCCTTTCACTTCACAGCAAGCAGCAGCAGGTCAGGCCACTCCTTCCTTCCATGTCCCGTCCTTGCCTGACGTAACGTCTGCGAGGGCAGAGCACGGAAGGAAGGAGGAGAGGTCTGCCCTGCCGCTGCTTGCTGCGAAGTGAAAGGAGGCTTAAGGTTAGTTCCGAGGGCCCTGCCCGATAGCGGGTTTTCCTCGGAGTGTGTATGTTTGAGAGAGTATGTGTGAGATTGACAGTGTGAGAGAGAGAGAGAGTGAATGTGCGAGTGAGTGTGTGTGTGACAGAGAGTGAGACTGCTGGGTGCGAGTGTGTCTCCTCTGTCCCCCTCCAGCCACCCAGCGATTCTCCTCTCTCCCCTGCTCCCCCTGCAGCCACACAGTGATTCTACTTTTTCCCTTAAACCCCTCCACCCACCCAGCGATTCTCCTGTGTCCCCTGCCCCCCCTCTAGCCAGCCAGCGATTCTTTTTTCCCTTGCCCCCCTCCAGCCAGCGATTGTCCTATCTCCCCTGCCCCCCTCCAGCCACCCAGTGATTCTCCTATGTCCCCTGCCCCCCCTCCAGGCACCCAGCGATTCTGCTCTCTCCCCTGCCCTCCTCCCTCCAGCCACCCAGTGATTCTCCTTCCCCTTACAGCACCACACCGCCCAAATCTATGCCCCTCCGCCAACCGCCCAACCTCCGCTGCCGCGCACAGCTCAGCGTGCACGCCCACTGAACGGTAGACCCAATTGCTGCCGTGCGCCCGCTCTCCCACCTGTGATTGGTCAGTGCTGCGTGTGACGTACCCGGAAGTACGCTGACGTCACTTCAGGAGACGGATACAGCTTTATAGAGCACGAATGCGTCAAGACTTCACTTTCTCAGCTTCAGAACGTTGGAGGTGCATTTTATTATATAGGATACTATGGGCTTTCTGAAAGCTGAAACACTACAGGGCAGAAGGAGCACCAGTAATTAAAATTAACTCAAGTACAGCTGGGACACACATAAAAAAATTTCCTTTTACAGTCACATGTGGTTCTGCAAAAAGAAAGAAAACCAGCCCTGGGGATTTGGGACAAAACAGTTAAATATTTACCTGGATAAGATGATAAATCATTACAAGCTGCAGCTTTACTATTCAACAGATAACCTGTCCAAAGCAAATAAGAAGACAGACCCTCCCGACCCCCCCCCCTCCCCGAGCACCAGGTGACTTTTGTCCTGTAATGATTACTGGCAAGTTGCAGAGGTCAAATTTTAGGCCAGAGTAAAGTAAAAGGCTCTGCTTTTGCTAGTATGAGACCTGGGTTCCGTTCTCGGTTCTGGTCAAAACATAAGAACTGTCAAAGTAAGTCAGATAAATGTCCATGTTGCAGGGTTATACATTTAAATAAATAAAATAAATTATAAACAATACTTCCCTAAGTAGTGGCCTAGTGGTTAGGGTGGTGGACTCTGGTCCTGGGGAACTGAGAAACTGAGTTTGATTCCCACTTCAGGCACAGGCAGCTCCTTGTGACTCTGGGCAAGTCACTTAACCCTCCATTGCCCCATGTAAGCCGCATTCAGCCTGCCATGAGTGGGAAAGCGCAGGGTACAAATGTAACAAAAATAAAATAGATACTATTGCAGATTCTACATGGAATGTTGCTACTATTGGAGATTCTACATGGAATGTTGCTATTCCATTAGCAACATTCCATGTAGAAGCCTGCGCGGCCACATTGGTGATCTGCAGGGGCCGACTTCTACATGGAATGTTGCTAGTGGAATAGCAACATTCCATGTAGAATCTCAAATAGTAGCAACAGTGGAGGAGTGGCCTAGTGGTTAGGGTGGTGGACTTTGGTCCTGAGCAACTGAGTTCAATTCCCACTTCAGGCACAGGCAGCTCCTTGTGACTCTGGGCAAGTCACTTAACCCTCCATTGCCCCACGTAAGCCGCATTGAGCCTGCCATGAGTGGGAAAGCGCGGGGTACAAATGTAACAAAAATAAAATAAGTGCTGTCGGAGAAAGGATATCAGACACGGATATACAAATAAAGTATCACATACCATGTAAAATGAATTTATCTTGTTGGGCAGACTGGATGGACCGTTCAGGTCTTTATCTGCCGTCATTTACTATGCTACTATGTCTCTTTGTATAAAATTCAACCCGTTCCTGGTAGTCAATACTTAGGCATACGTTTAACTTGAAGTGACATCCTTGAATTTCATGTTAAATAGCTCATAATTGATCTCTATTCCATAAACTTATGTTTAAATCATTTTTATTAAGTTTCAAGGTAAACAAGACATGTCATGAGGAAATTCCTATCAAAACATTCCTATACAGGTGCGGAAGATCTCCCCGGCATACTTCCCTGTCCAACCCCTCTAAACATTCCAACATCCTCCCTCCCCTCCCCCCCCCCCCCCCCCCCCCAAAACAAAATTGTGTGCAAGGAGTCTGAGTCTCAGGGCCTGGTCATCAGCGCTCTCAGTTCAGTATTCTGCTTCTCGCCGCAGGCTGGAGTGTATCCCAGAAGTTCGCCCAGGTTTTCTCTAGGCTTCTACCCTCCCTAGAGGCAAAGTCTGTGACTCCACATCTTTCCAGTTTTAATAGCTCAATCATCTGTATCCTCCAGGCGCTTACCGATGGGGTTGCTGTTTCTCGCCAATTCAGAAGTATGGTCTTTTTCCCAATCAACACTGCTCGCCTTAGGAAGGAGGTGAGTCCCGAAATTTTTGAAGTTGGCTCTTTATAAACTCCAAAGAGCAGTAGTGGGTGTTTCTGAATGGCATGCCCCCAGTACCTTTGAACCTCACCCAGCATGTGGGACCAAAACTCTACCACGCTAGGGCAGTGCCAGAACATGTGTCCAAGTGTGGCATCTGGATGTCCACATCTGGGGCATTCCCCGGAGTCACTGAACCCCGCCTTCCTCGCTCTTGATGGGGAAATGTATAACCTCATTGCAAATTTGTACTGTAACTCCCAATGGCGTGAGTAGATTACACCCCTCTGGGCTGATCTGAGGAAATCTCTAAATATCTCCGGTGTTATTTCGGACTCCAGGTCTCTGGCCCAGATCCGTGCCCTGCCAATATAGTCAATATCCTCTGTAGAGTCCTGGAGGTATCTGTGGTGGTATCGGAGGGGTACTGGATTTTGAGCTCCAAGAGTCATAGCCGTGTTTAGGGTGTCTTGCACATCTTCACTGAGGTTACTCCAGCCCAAGGCTGTCAGGTAATGTTGTGCTTGGAGATATGCAAAGTGGTCTGTCTGAGTCAATTGGTGCTCTCGTTTCAGCTCTGCAAAGGGGCGTATTTTCCCCTCTTCAGTCAAAAGTTGGTGGACATAATATATTCCTTTGTCCCTCCAGCGTTTGAAGGTCACCGAGGAGGAACCCTCCGGAAAGTCCGGGTTATGGTATAATGGTAGTAGAGGGGTCGCCCTCCAGTCAAAATGATGTCTCCTGCAGAGCCACCTCCACGCCGCCCGTGCTGATGTCACGATTGGGTTGTTTCGTACTCTGACAGTTGTCTCCCTACCCGGTGCATGCAGCAACCAGCTTAAGTGTGCCTTTGGGGAGAGGGACATCTCCAGTCGTGTATTAGAAAAATCATTCTGTCCCGTTAGCCAGTCTCGTATGTGCCTCATTGAGCACGCCACTGTGAGATACCTGATGTTTAACAGACCCATCCTCCATAAACTTATATAAACATTCCTTGTGGCTCTGGGAAAGTCACTTAACCTTCCATAATTCCGCATGTCCCCACTAAGATCCGTTCCATCTGCACCCCTCCCCGCAAGTAATCTCTTCCGTACCCACCCCTACCTGTAACCTGCAAAAGTAGTTATTTCATTTAATTATGCTACTGAAATACGTTAGAGGCTTTGGCAGAGCCCCATTTTCAAAGTAAATATTCTTCCCAATTAATATTTCCAAATTAATAAAGTGCCTTTACGTATCTGTAGAACAAATAAGCAAAGGCACTTTCCCCTCGTTTTCTAAGCTGCGCTAGCGGCTGCCGTGCGCTAATGCCGACACAGCCCATTCACTTTGAACGGGCTGTGTCAGCATTGCCGCACAGCTTAGTAAATGGGGGGGGGGGGGTTATTAATTTGGAAATATTAATTAGGAAGAATATTTACTTTGTAAATGGGTCTCTGCTAGAGCCTCTAATGTTATTTTGTACACGTAAGGGTTCAATCTAATTCTCCATGAAGAATACCGTTGCTTTACTTTGAACCACATAATTTGTGTTCACTCTAATTGACTGCATTTTTCACATCAAAATGTAGAAATCTTCATTCAAGCGAGGCAGATCATAAACAGAAGGAAAGAAAATTCAAAAGAGAAATTTGGAAGAAAAATTAAGTCATAGCATAGTACAGCTGCTTACGGAGCAGGGGCGGACTGACCATACACGGTCAACCGGCCCAGAGGCTGTCTCCCCCACCTACTGCCCCCCCTGAGCCTCAGTGGGCCCGCCCCAGTCCCATCTTGAAGGGCCCTAGTAGTCTAGCGACCTCTTCAGGGGCAGGAAAGAACCCCACTCTGCCCGGCGCCACCGCATTTTCAAAATGGCTGCTGAAACTTGTTTGTTTACTCCTTCAAAGAATTGAAGTAAATTAGTCAGGCAAGATTTCCCCACACTAAAGCCGTGCTGCCTTGGTCTCAGTAATCCATGTCCTCGGATGTGCTCTGTAATTTTGTTTTTAATAATAGCCTCTACCATTTTCCCCGGCACCGACGTCAGACTCACCGGTCTATAATTTCCCGGATCTCCCCTGGAACCTTTTTTAAAAATCGGCGTTACATTGGCCACCCTCCAATCTTCCGGTACCACGCTCGATTTTAAGGATAAATTGCATATCACTAACAGTAGCTCCGCAAGTTCATTTTTCAGGTCTATCAGTACTCTAGGATGAATACCATCCGGTCCAGGTGATTTACTATTCTTCAGTTTGTAGAACTGCCCCATTACGTCCTCCAGGTTTACTGTGGATTCAGTAAGCTTCTCCGACTCGTCCACTTGAAATACCATTTCCGACACTAATCCAGGTTCCAGTTCCTTCATTGTGGCAGTAAAACCCGGTGTGGAGTCCCTGAATGGGAAAGAGAGCCACCTCCTCATGGCTCTAGGCACAGACACACTTTTACTCTCTCAGATCCACAACTGCTTTTCCAAAATGATAACTAAATTTATTGTTGGATTTGACACAACCACAAACATCTCACTCTTTGTCATCCTTACAACATAGTACTGAACAAGCCTTTGTGCTTCTGGGCCCCAGGCCAGTTCCAAGGCTTTGCTCCAAAATGAGGGTGCAATTTTGGATTTAGCTCAGACTTTTCAGTACTAGCTTGTGGGTTATATTCAGGTACAATGAGCGGTTCCCTGTCCTCAGGGGACTTGCAGGGGTTATCAGAGGTTGGGCGACTTGGGGTTGGAAACGGCTGTGCATCGCCTTGCATGAACATTATAATAGTAATTAGCTCATTATAATAGCTTTGCATTCCGTTTTCGTTAGCTGCTACCGTGACAGGAAAATGGCTCGGGAGAACCCTTTTGTGCACGTCTCGCTTTACTACTTTGCTCGCTAAACTGGCTAGAACTAGTTTAAAAACCATGTTTCAGGCTCGTTGGGTTTAGTACGTCTGGCTCTTGCTTAGGATCACAAGGAGTGGCAGAGGGATTTGAGCCTGGCTTCCCTGGTCCTCAGCCTACTGCTCTAACCATTGGACCACTCCTCCAACGCTCCAAGATTTCTGCTCCCCCAGACACTCCACAATGAATAAGGCTTTCAGACTCTTAGCTCCGTCTCTTCCGCCACACTTTCCTCTCCACATTAACTCTGCTGTCAGGGTGAGAGACAAGTTCCTGGAACCCAGAACAGGGTGTCTAACTATGTTTCTAGTTCCCTCTCTCCTTCCTATATTCTCCCACCACACTAGTACCCCTCCTTTTTTTTTTTAAGTCAAGGGAATGTACCACACAGGCCTCTCCAGCAGGGGTGCATGAGACACATTCTGAGATCACTTCCTTTTCAGATCCTTTGTGAAAGGATTTTTCATTCATATTTATAGTTCCACTTTTATAAACCAGCGATGCTAGTCTCCTTTAGAAGATGCTCTGATGGTACGTCACATAGTTCTATCAGGAGGCAGTAGAACGAGAGGACATGAAATGAGATTGAAGGGGGGCAGACTCAAGAAAAATGTCAGGAAGTATTTTTTCACGGAGAGAGTAGTGGATGCTTGGAATGCCCTCCCGTGGGAGGTGGTGGAAATGAAAACGGTAACAGAATTCAAACACGCGTGGGATAAACATAAAGGAATCCTATTCAGAAGGAATGGATCCCAAGGAGCTTAGTCGAGATTGGGTGGCAGAGCCGAGATTGGGTGGCAGAGCCAGCCGGTGGTGGGAGGCGAGGATAGTGCTGGGCAGATTTATACGGTCTGTGCCAGAGCCGGTGGTGGGAGGCGGGGCTTGTGGTTGGGAGGTGGGGATAGTGCTGGGCAGACTTATACGGTCTGTGCGAGAACCGGTGGTGGGAGGTGGGGCTGGTGGTTGGGAGGCGGGGATAGTGCTGGGCAGACTTATACGGTCTGTGCCAGAGCCGGTGGTGGGAGGTGGGGCTGGTGGTTGGAAGGCGGGGATAGTGCTGGGCAGACTTATACGGTCTGTGCCCTGAAGAGGACAGATACAAATCAAAGTAGGGTATACACTAAAAGTAGCACATATGAGTTTGTCCTGTTGGGCAGACTGGATGGACCATGCAGGTCTTTTTCTGCCGTCATTTACTATGTTACTATGTTCTCAGCTGGGAGAGGCACCTTACTTTATATAAGGTGACCAATCCTCTCTTTAAAAGGGAGACTGACCTCTGTCGAGATCCAGGAATACGTCCATACAACTTCAAAGCTGTGGATGCAAAAAAAAGCTCTGCTTCATTTTCACAGGCAGATATCCGTAAATAGTTTTCACACAAAAGCAATTCATGGCACAGTTTCAATTCATGCACTGAACAAATCAGATTATCAGTTTTACACATTCCAGAGTAGCTGTGTTTCAGATTATTTATCACCAATCCAACCTCTCATGAAGTGGTGTTAAAATGTATTACTTATCCTAGCCTTCCCGATATGAATCCTTCTTTTCCCATTAAAATATTTTTTTTTGTATAAATTTGACCTTGAGATATTTGGGGACCCAGTTTCATAATTCAAATAGATAAAATCATTTTCTTACCCTAACTTTAGATTCACTACTTGGAGTAAAGAATCCTAGTTTAAGATACTGTAGCTTCTCTCCTACCTTCCAAAGGAAATGATCTTCCGACTCATTTTCTGTGAAATACTTCCCCCTGCTCATAGGGTACAACTCATTAGATCCTTTGTGAAAGGATTTTTCATTCATATTTATAGTTCCACTTTCATAAACCAGCGATGCTAGTCTCCTTTAGAAGATGCTCTGATGGTACGTCACATAGTTCTATCAGGAGCAAAAGGACTTGGGGCTTTTAAACCACTCAATTTATAATGCGTGCAGGAGCTTCAGCCCTCACTTTAACACTGCACTCAACACAATCATCTATATATATAAAACTCACCCTCAACGTTCTATTTGCACTGACGTCACTGAAGCCAGGTTCGTAAGTTCGAAGCTCTGAAGCCACACAAAAATCACAGTCGTGGGGCCCCGCCCTCGCGTCAAACGTTATGACGTTGAGGGCGGAGCACATTCTCAGCTCCAAGTTCCGTTGTACTGCACTGTAGCTCTCGCACGGAGGCTGCAGGGGGGGCCGGCGACACACGGAGACACAAAGGGACGGAGGGGAGCCTTGCTAGCGCCCGCTTCATTCCGATTTGAAACGGGCCTTCGTTACTAGTAACTACATAAGCATCTCCATACTGGAGTGGAAGAGTAGCATAATGGTTAGTGCAATAGCCTGAAAACCAGGGGAACCACTGCAGCTCCTGGGGATTCTGGGCAAGTCACTTAACCCTCCATTGCCCCAGGTTAAAAAAAACAACAAACAAACCTGTATATAATATGTAAACTGCTTTGATTGTAACTACAGAAAAGCAGTATATCAAATCCCATCCATACTAGGACAGACCAGGTCCATCAAGCATAGCACTCTATTTACAACAAACCAGGTCACAAGTACGTGGCAATATCCCAAAATACTAAAATAGATTTCATGCTGCTTATCCATACTGGAACAGACCGGGTCCATCAAGCCTTGCATCATGTGTCCAATCCAGTACCTGGCAATATTCCAAAAGATTAAAATAGATTTCATGCTGCTTATCCCAGGAATAAGCAATGTATGTTTCCAAGTCCACTTTATTTATTTATTATATTTGTATCCCGCACTTTCCCACTAAAAAGCAGGCTCAATGCGGCTTACGGACTTTTCTTTTAGAAACTTGTCCAAATCTTTTTTAAACCCTGATACACTAACCACTTTTACATTTTCTGGCAACAAATTCCAGAGCTTAATTATACATTGAAGGCAGAAATATTTTCTCTTATTTTAAACATACTATTTAGTAACTTCCTTGTGTGCCACCTTGTCCTTGTACTTTTGGAAAGAGTAAACAAGCGATTCATGTTCCACTCCACTCAGTATTTTATAGACATGCAAGTCACTTAACCCTCTGATGTCTTTGTAAGTCCTCTGAGGAGAGAAATACCCATTGTACCTGAATGTACCTCAGCTGTCTCTTCTCCAAACTGAAAAGCCCTAATCTCTTCCTCATAGGGAAGAGACTTCCCATCCCCTTTATCATTTTGATTGCCTTTTTCTGTAACTTTTCTAATTCCACTCCAGTATATCTTTTTTGAGATGGGGTGACCAGAACTGTATAGGTGCAGACAGTTGCACCATGGAATGAAACAAAGGCATGATAATATTTTCTGTTTTGTTCTCTATTCCTTTCCAAATAATCCTAACATTATATTTGCTTTCTTAGCTGCTGCTGCACATTGAGCAGAGGATTTCAGTGTATCGTAAACAAAGACAACTAGATCCTCTCCCTGGATGGCGACTCCTAATGTGGAACCTTGTATCATCTCTTCTCTACATACATCACTTCTAGCTTATTTATTTTGGAGAACTTGGTATACCACATCTATATACATAAAACTCACCCTCAACGTTCTATTGTCTGCTGACATCACTGAAGCCAAGGTTCGTATGTTCGAAGCTCTGAAGCCTCGAAAATCACAGTCTGTGGGCCCCGCCCTCGCGTCAAACACGTTACTTCGGCAGGTCAGTGGGGTGGGGGGGCCCTTCGGCGGAGGCTGCAGAGGGGCCGCCGACACACGGAGACACAAAGGGACGAGGGGAGCCTTGCTAGCGCCCGTTTCATTGCGATTTGAAACGGGCCTTCGTTACTAGTAACATATAATGTGCCATTAGGAGGTTTACATAAAATATTAATTTAATCAATTTTTATTGGTGATTAAACACACACACAGCTAGATTCCCAACTATGAATGCCAATACAAAAGAACAATGTCATACAACTTTGACACGGAACACATTGGCAGAATATCACCATTTTGATGTTAACTGGGTAAACCGTTATTCCGTCCGTCATTACCCACTCCCCAGCACAGTACAGATGCTTATTACAGAGTTGGGAGCTGCTGGTCTTCCAGCTCCATCACTATCAACCTACTCCTATCATTTATATGTGCAAATCCTATATAATAATTCTCACCTCCAATGTTCTAATGTGCCTGGGACCGTGGCTCCCTCGGAGGTGGTCTGCTAGGCAGTTTAGAATGCACTGACGTCAGTGATGTCACTGACAGCTGATTCCAAGGCTGATTTCCCTGCCTGGGAAACAGCTGTCAGTGCCCCCCCCCCCTAGGCGCAACACCCAAGCCTCTGCCTTGCAAAACCACGAACCAGGCAGGGTTTCCCTACTCCTCTCCCTGCCTACCAATCAGCTCTCAGTGCCCCCCCTTGGTGCAACACCCAAGCCCCTCCACCCCCGCGCAGCACCCAAGCCCCCCCCCCCCCCCCCCCCGACGCTTCACCCAAGACCCTCCCCCCGGCACATCACCAAAGCCCCTACCCCCCCTCTCGGGCACATCAACTCCCTCGCCACCCGCAACCGCCAATACTAACGCTGTCCGGCCGCTGCTGCTTCTCCTGTGGAGCAGCAGCAGCCGGTACAAAAAGAAAAAAGCCAAAAAAAGATTTTTAACCTGAAACACGGCTCCGTAGACAGCCATCTGGCATTGGCTGTCGTCACTGCAGCCACTCCTCCTCTCCCCTCCATGTCACTGCCCTTGCAGGAAGACCGCGGAGGAGCGCAGCGACGTCAGAGGGGAGAGGAGGAGCGGCTGCAGAGATGACAGCCAATGCCAGATGGCTGTCTACGGAGCCGTGTTTCAGGTTTAAAATCTTTTTTTGGCTTTTTTCTTTTTGTACTGGCTGCTGCTGCTCAACAGGAGACGCAGCAGCGGCCGGACAGCGTTAGTATTGGCGACTGCGGGTGGCGAGGGGGTTGATGTGTCTGATGGGGGGGATAGGGGTTTGGGTGATGCGCCGAGGGGGGAGGGGAGGGTCGCTGGACATGGGTGGCTGCGGGGGGGGGGGGGGGGGGCCTGAGACCAGATGGGTGGCTGGAGGGGAGGGCAGGGGGAAAGGATGGTCACTGGACATGGGTGGTTACAGGGGGGGCAAGGGGGAAAGGAGGGTCGCTGGACATGGGTAGCTGCAGGGGGAGAAGAGGGTTGTTGGACATGGGTGGCTGCAGGGGGGCAGGGGGAGAAGAGGGTTCCTGGACATGGGTGGCTGCAGGGGGAGCAGGGGAGACAGAAGGGACGCTGCAGGGGGGGCAGGGGAGAGGAGGGTCGTTGGACATGGGTGGCTGCAGGGGGGCAGGGGAGAGGAGAGTCACTGGAAATGGGTGGCTTCAGGGGGAGCAGGGGAGAGGAGAGTCGCTGGACATGGGTGGCTGCAGGGGGAGCAGGGGAGAGAGGAGGGCCGCTGCACATGCGTGGCTGCAGGGGCAGAGGAGGGTTGGTGGGGAGGGGGTCCTGAGACCAGATGGGTGGCTGCAGGGGGGACAGGGGAGACAGGAAGGACGCTGCGGGGGGGGGGGGGGGTTACCTTGCTAGCGCCCGTTTCATTGCCTACCGAAACGGGCCTTTTATACTAGTCTTTTAATAGGTGACAAAGTAGAAACCATTCTGGTAGCGAACAGGAACAGGCAGCAATAAGCTATAAAGCATGCAATCCTCCCAACCCCCACACCCATAACACCGGAAAGCCAAACAAACCAAATATTAAGCAGCAGAGGGCTTGGACTCTTATGACCCATCTGCATCAAGATAGCACAGAACTACTGGAACTGTCTACTCCCTTACGAAATAAAATTTAATATAGAGCCTTGCATATCAAATTCACCAGTCACAGCCAGCATGGCAGAGGAGAAGGGCAGGATCTGACATGCAGCTGCTCGCTTCCTCCTCCACTTGTGCTGAGGAACAACAGGGAAAAAGCAGATGAAGGGGGCAAGCCGAGGGGTGCCACAGGAGGGTATTTGCCAGATGTAGGGGTGAAGGACAGAAGAAGTGTAAACCAGGGATTATGGGCACTTGAAGCACTTCAGTGGGAGGAAGAAGGGAAAAGCGTGAGGTGCGCATACCAGGGATACTGCAGGGGAGAAGGGAGAAATGTGGGATGTGGAATGTGTGCTGGGGGAAGGGAAGAAGAGAAAGAGAGCTATGGAGGTGTATTGAGGGATTCATTCACCAAAAGAATTGTGAGGAGAGTGCGGGGTGGGAGTGGGTTTGGGAGACTGCTAGGGTGGTGAGTGCTGGTTGGAGGGGGTTCTGAGAGAGACCTATGCTGGGATATGTGCTGGGTAGATTTGAGAGAGATTTATAGGGGGTCTTTTACTTAGGCGCGCTGGCGCTTTTAGCGCGTTAAAAATAGGCGTGCGCTAAACGCTAAAGACGCCCGAAGGAATGCATTGGCGTCTTTAGCATTTAGCACGTGCTAGAAATGCCCGCGCGCCTAAGTAAAACACCCCCATAATGCATGTGTGTGCTTGGGGGGGGGGAGGAATAGGGGCTTTTGACAGAGAACTATGTGAGTGTGTTGGGGGGGGGGGGGGGGTGAGAAAGAGCTATAGGGCAGCTTTCGAGAGAGTTCTGGGAATATATGTTCCTGTGGAAGGGGTTTGAGAGAGGGATAGGGAGAGAACCGAGGGTTCATCCTGGGGGATGAGGGAGAGAGAGATGTCCTCCACCCTGGGGAGAGGCAGAGAAAACTGGGCAATGAAGAACGTGTCAAGGACGCAAGGGGGAGGGAGATCAAGCTTATGGCGGAGGTTCAAGCTTGTTGGAGACTGAAACTGCTGGGAGTAGAGGTGGGCAGGGTGTAGCCTGAGCTGGGAGGAAAGCTGGTGAGGGGGGGGGGGGAGGGGCTTATCAGGCTTGGGGCACAGAGGAGCTCAGTCATGTCAAATCTTAAGCAGAATTCCCCCAGGAGTAACCTCTGTGATCTGCCCTTATAACCCCTATGACAGTCTGTCAGGGACTAATCTTCATAGGCCCGTGCCCGAGATTGCACCCACACCAAGAATTCAGTACAAACAGCCAAAGGATGGCTCCATTGAAAGTGGAGAGGAGGCAAAGAGATGAGAAGGAAGGCCTCCCCTTTAAGCAAACTGACATTCTGAAGTGCTGGAACAGATGAAGCCGCTTCAGTCATAAATCAGTTATGAATTTCACATTGGCAAGGGCACTGTAAGCCTAGGATAGCTTGCATTTTTCAACAGACTAGGAAGCAGGGTCTCTCCCTGCACATGATAAACTGCCCAACTGCGACCTTGCTGTGCTAGAAAAGAAAAGGAGTTAGAGGCACTGAACTGAGTAGTATAACCTGCACGACCTCTCACTAATGTATAACATCATCTGATACGAGCCACAGTGCAAGGGGTAAAGAGTGACAACCTACTAGAAAACCAAACACACTGTGAA